>NC_056743.1:580245700-580520700 GCF_019279795.1 Protopterus annectens
AATTATTAATTGTTATATACCATCCTGTACAATAGTTCTTATTAATTCTTAATGTACACATGTTGCAGCACAGCAGTTCTCATTAGTTATTAATTGTTATATACCATCCTGTACAATAGTTCTTATTAATTCTTAATGTACACATACTGTAGCACAGCACTTCTCATTAATTATTAATTGTTATATACCATCCTGTACAATAGTTCTTATTAATTCTTAATGTACACATGCTGTAGCACAGCACTTATCATTAATTATTAATTGTTATATACCATCCTGTACAATAGTTCTTATTAATTCTTAATGTACACATGCTGTAGCACAGCACTTCTCATTAATTATTAATTGTTATATACCATCCTGTACAATAGTTCTTATTAATTCTTAATGTACACATACTGTAGCACATCATGTTTCATTAATTATTAATTGTTATATATCATCCTGTACAATAGTTCTTATTAATTCTTAATGTACACATGCTGTAGCACAGCACTTCTCATTAATTATTAATTGTTATATACCATCCTGTACAATAGTTCTTATTAATTCTTAATGTACACATACTGTAGCACATCACGTTTCATTAATTATTAATTGTTATATACCATCCTGTACAATAGTTCTTATTAATTCTTAATGTACACATGCTGTAGCACACTGCTTCTCATTAATTATTAATTGTTATATACCATCCTGTACAATAGTTCTTATTAATTCTTAATGTACACATGCTGTAGCACAGCACTTATCATTAATTATTAATTGTTATATACCATCCTGTACAATAGTTCTTATTAATTCTTAATGTACACATACTGTAGCACATCACGTTTCATTAATTATTAATTGTTATATATCATCCTGTACAATAGTTCTTATTAATTCTTAATGTACACATGCTGTAGCACAGCACGTTTCATTAATTATTAATTGTTATATACCATCCTGTACAATAGTTCTTATTAATTCTTAATGTACACATGCTGTAGCACAGCACTTCTCATTAATTATTAATTGTTATATACCATCCTGTACAATAGTTCTTATTAATTCTTAATGTACACATGCTGTAGCACAGCACTTATCATTAATTATTAATTGTTATATACCATCCTGTACAATAGTTCTTATTAATTCTTAATGTACACATGCTGTAGCACAGCACTTCTCATTAATTATTAATTGTTATATACCATCCTGTACAATAGTTCTTATTAATTCTTAATGTACACATACTGTAGCACATCACGTTTCATTAATTATTAATTGTTATATACCATCCTGTACAATAGTTCTTATTAATTCTTAATGTACACATACTGTAGCACAGCACTTCTCATTAATTATTAATTGTTATATACCATCCTGTACAATAGTTCTTATTAATTCTTAATGTACACATGCTGTAGCACACTGCTTCTCATTAATTATTAATTGTTATATACCATCCTGTACAATAGTTCTTATTAATTCTTAATGTACACATGCTGTAGCACAGCACTTATCATTAATTATTAATTGTTATATACCATCCTGTACAATAGTTCTTATTAATTCTTAATGTACACATGCTGTAGCACAGCACTTCTCATTAATTATTAATTGTTATATATCATCCTGTACAATAGTTCTTATTAATTCTTAATGTACACATGCTGTAGCACAGCACGTTTCATTAATTATTAATTGTTATATACCATCCTGTACAATAGTTCTTATTAATTCTTAATGTACACATGCTGTAGCACAGCACTTCTCATTAATTATTAATTGTTATATATCATCCTGTACAATAGTTCTTATTAATTCTTAATGTACACATGATGTAGCACACTGCTTCTCATTAATTATTAATTGTTATATATCATACTGTTGAATAGTTCTCATTAATTCTTAATGTACACATACTGTAGCACATCACGTTTCATTAATTATTAATTGTTATATACCATCCTGTACAATAGTTCTTATTAATTCTTAATGTACACATGCTGTAGCACACTGCTTCTCATTAATTATTAATTGTTATATACCATCCTGTACAATAGTTCTTATTAATTCTTAATGTACACATGCTGTAGCACAGCACTTCTCATTAATTATTAATTGTTATATACCATCCTGTACAATAGTTCTTATTAATTCTTAATGTACACATGCTGTAGCACACTGTTTCTCATTAATTATTAATTGTTATATACCATCCTGTACAATAGTTCTTATTAATTCTTAATGTACACATGCTGTAGCACAGCACTTCTCATTAATTATTAATTGTTATATACCATCCTGTACAATAGTTCTTATTAATTCTTAATGTACACATGCTGTAGCACATCACGTTTCATTAATTATTAATTGTTATATACCATCCTGTACAATAGTTCTTATTAATTCTTAATGTACACATGTTGTAGCACAGCACTTCTCATTAATTATTAATTGTTATATACCATCCTGTACAATAGTTCTTATTAATTCTTAATGTACACATGCTGTAGCACAGCACTTCTCATTAATTATTAATTGTTATATACCATCCTGTACAATAGTTCTTATTAATTCTTAATGTACACATGCTGTAGCACAGCACTTCTCATTAATTATTAATTGTTATATACCATCCTGTACAATAGTTCTTATTAATTCTTAATGTACACATGCTGTAGCACAGCACTTCTCATTAATTATTAATTGTTATATACCATCCTGTACAATAGTTCTTATTAATTCTTAATGTACACATGCTGTAGCACATCACGTTTCATTAATTATTAATTGTTATATACCATCCTGTACAATAGTTCTTATTAATTCTTAATGTACACATGCTGTAGCACAGCACTTCTCATTAATTATTAATTGTTATATACCATCCTGTACAATAGTTCTTATTAATTCTTAATGTACACATGCTGTAGCACACTGCTTTTCATTAATTATTAATTGTTATATACCATCCTGTACAATAGTTCTTATTAATTCTTAATGTACACATGCTGTAGCACAGCACTTATCATTAATTATTAATTGTTATATACCATCCTGTACAATAGTTCTTATTAATTCTTAATGTACACATACTGTAGCACATCACGTTTCATTAATTATTAATTGTTATATACCATCCTGTACAATAGTTCTTATTAATTCTTAATGTACACATGCTGTAGCACACTGCTTCTCATTAATTATTAATTGTTATATACCATCCTGTACAATAGTTCTTATTAATTCTTAATGTACACATGCTGTAGCACAGCACTTCCCATTAATTATTAATTGTTATATACCATCCTGTGCAATAGTTCTTATTAATTCTTAATGTACACATGCTATAGCACACTGCTTCTCATTAATTATTAATTGTTATATACCATCCTGTACAATAGTTCTTATTAATTCTTAATGTACACATGCTGTAGCACAGCACTTCTCATTAATTATTAATTGTTATATATCATCCTGTACAATAGTTCTTATTAATTCTTAATGTACACATGCTGTAGCAAACCATGTTTCATTAATTATTAATTGTTATATATCATCCTGTACAATAGTTCTTATTAATTCTTAATGTACACATACTGTAGCACATCATGTTTCATTAATTATTAATTGTTATATACCATCCTGTACAATAGTTCTTATTAATTCTTAATGTACACATGCTGTAGCACAGCACTTCTCATTAATTATTAATTGTTATATATCATCCTGTACAATAGTTCTTATTAATTCTTAATGTACACATGCTGTAGCACAGCACTTCTCATTAATTATTAATTGTTATATACCATCCTGTACAATAGTTCTTATTAATTCTTAATGTACACATGCTGTAGCACAGCACTTCTCATTAATTATTAATTGTTATATACCATCCTGTACAATAGTTCTTATTAATTCTTAATGTACACATGCAGTAGCACAGCACTTCTCATTAATTATTAATTGTTATATACCATCCTGTACAATAGTTCTTATTAATTCTTAATGTACACATACTGTAGCACATCACGTTTCATTAATTATTAATTGTTATATACCATCCTGTACAATAGTTCTTATTAATTCTTAATGTACACATGCTGTAGCACAGCACTTCTCATTAATTATTAATTGTTATATATCATCCTGTACAATAGTTCTTATTAATTCTTAATGTACACATGCTGTAGCACAGCACTTCTCATTAATTATTAATTGTTATATACCATCCTGTACAATAGTTCTTATTAATTCTTAATGTACACATGCTGTAGCACATCACTTATCATTAATTATTAATTGTTATATACCATCCTGTACAATAGTTCTTATTAATTCTTAATGCACACATGCAGTAGCACAGCACTTCTCATTATTTATTAATTGTTATATACCATCCTGTACAATAGTTCTTGTTAATTCTTAATGTACACATGCTGTAGCACAGCACTTCTCATTAATTATTAATTGTTATATACCATCCTGTACAATAGTTCTTATTAATTCTTCATGTACACATACTGTAGCACATCACGTTTCATTAATTATTAATTGTTATATACCATCCTGTACAATAGTTCTTATTAATTCTTAATGTACACATGCTGTAGCACATCACGTTTCATTAATTATTAATTGTTATATACCATCCTGTACAATAGTTCGTATTAATTCTTAATGTACACATGCTGTAGCACACTGATTCTCATTAATTATTAATTGTTATATTCCATCCTGTACAATTGTTCTTGTTAATTCTTAATGTACACATGCTGTAGCACAGCACTTCTCATTAATTATTAATTGTTATATACCATCCTGTACAATAATTCTTATTAATTCTTAATGTACACATGCTGTAGCACATCACGTTTCATTAATTATTAATTGTTATATACCATCCTGTACAATAGTTCTTATTAATTCTTAATGTACACATGCTGTAGCACACTGCTTCTCATTAATCACTGAATACCATGCAGTAAGGTACTTGTCATTAATTTAGTGATGCAGCACGCCGATTCACATTAAATATTAAGTACCATATGTGCTGCAGCTCAGTGTTTCGCATCATCACTGTATATCATGCAGTGCCATGCCTCTCATAGTTAGACTGAGTAATTGCTGCAGTGCCCTGCTTTGTGTAAAGTATTAATTACCGTATGTATCCACAGCAAAACACGGCTCATTGTTACTTTGTTCATCCCTGTATGTGCCACACTGCAGTGATTCTCATTTTTACCGTGTGCTACACATTATTGCTTCTAGTATTTTTTTCACCATTGCCTGTATCAGTGTTGAGTACTTCTATTGTTCTATGTTACAGCACACGTTTTCTCAGTTTTCATACTACTTTGTGCTATTGTTTAATTTCCATTGCTTGAAAACCTCTAAACTCACCTCCCTGACATTTCTGTCAGTAATGAAAACTGCAGTAGCCAAGAGCATTTCTATGTGCAAACTATTAAAAAACACTGCAGATATTTTGAGTGTGGGTTGCAGAGCAATACTGTAATGCTAATGCTTTGCAGAACATGCATTGTGCTGAAAGGAAATGATTCATAGACAAGTGGATTACAGTTATGTAGCTCTAAGTATGAGGATCCTGTAGTGTGACACAGACCCTAGCTGCTACATATGAATCAAGGTTTGCATAGCACTGTTAATAGGTGAAAGGGAGTCCATAGGAAATTAACAGAGTCACATGATTGGATAAATGGCATTAATTAGGTTCAGCGGAGAAGTCACACTTTGAAAATCCTCATGATTGGAGTGGTCATTGTCATAGTAAGAGTGCCAACCATGCATGAGGCTATTTGCATTCATGTACAGAATGAAATATCCTATTGCTGCCACATGATCAGTGGATATGCAGTGCATTGCATGGATTGCATTCACTGATGCAGAAAGGGGGGGGGTCACGATAACAAGTCCATACTTACATTTTGTATACAAAATGGGTGGAAGGGTGTCACAGCACAACAGGCAACCAGTAAGTGATTGCAAAAGTTCATGACCCTGTGGGCTGAGGTGTTACTGTAGGCTTTCTGTACTCATGGCACATGCATCATGGTAAAAGGTAACACAGACAAGCCTTTTTGTTGGGGAGTGGCACAAGACATCAATTCTATGAGTGGCCATAATAAAAGTCCTAATTTACTCAGACCTCATTAGGCCAGTCATTGAATATATTGCCTCCTTTGCATGTGTCTGTCCAGACACATTAAACAACTAGAATGCCCAAAGAGATACCACCTAAAAGTATACATGTTCTACAGGGACTGACTCAAAGCCTGTCACCATACTCAATATCCTACAGACTGCTAAGAGGTGACCTGTGTCTGGCATACAAGGCACTCTCTGACCCATTATTGATAGATTTACTGCACATCAGCAAGTCAAATGAATTCAGAAATACTCGGTGTGGAGATCTAAACCTCTTCTGCAGCATCAACAGAATAGTTTGGAGGGACAACTATATTTCATGAGGATACCAGTGCTATGGAACAGACTCCCCATCTGCAAAAAAAATAAAGTTCATCCTGTCTATTTTGAAGCTCAACTTAAATCTATGGATGGGGAAACAGAAAATGTACCCCAGGATTGCCCCCTGTACTACTAATGGAGAGAGGCAGCTCTTTCATGCTTTACCCATTCCATTAAGGGTAATATATAATGATTGACCATAGGATGGGTAAGAGCAAATGAGGTTATTTTGAGCACAAAAAGGGAAACTGGCTGAGCTTGAAATAGCTTGCAAGGGCAGGTAGCCTAGTACTTACCTATGAACCTATGAACCTATAAGAGTCTGTCTGCATCATGTTTGGTGAAGGGCCACCAATATGATATCACATGCAAACAACAAGGCACAGGATGCCACCAAGGGCACATCTACTGCAGGACATAGACCACCAACACAGAATAAGATCACAGGATTTGACAAGTTCATGGTGTCCTAATCTACGGAAGGAGAATAGATCTTCATAGCTGGTAGCGGCCTGGATGTAGAAGTTGTGCTGATAATGACCACACAAAAGTCTGTAAGGGATGTAACAGGTTAGTAGTAGCCATTCAACTGTCATATTGTACAGTGCAATGCATGTGGAGCAGGATATATTTATTAATGGCTTCAACATACCTGTCTTCCAGGTACTCCTAGTCTGCACCTGCTATGCCCTACCATAACAGACTGGTGGGCTGTGCTATAATGGTGTTCTGCTGCTGAAGCTACTTCCAAACAACTATGTTATTCAACATGGCATCATCCATTACAAATATCTAGCTGCAAGTCGTAGGTTAATACTACACTGCCCCACTTGATTCATATAGGCAGCTGACATGTCCCCTAAGTTGATCGAACACCTGTGCAGTATTGTATGACATCTCCATATTGATCTGTGTCTTACAGATGGGGGTTATTGTCGATGGCTCCAATGCAGCACTTCTTGCAACAAGGTCTCATCATTACACGTGGTCTGCTACTTTATTGTATATAGTGGGCTCTGTCTCTGCCTACGTTTACACATTACAAGTAGATGATCCTGTGCAATGTCATTGCACATGAAATCTAGGTACAGGCTGGCATACATTCTCAACTGTTCAGATTTTCACAAAATGCCCAAATATTTGTCTCATCGTTTTGATCTGTACCTCATTAAATGTTTTGGTTTTCTGGCAAATCACTAAGGAATGAAGTCACTAAATAATGACATGCATTTGAGTTTCAGACTTCAAATCTTTAACAAAATATGTACTAATATAAAATGTATTATTCTAAAAACATTCTAAGTTTATAACAGCAATATTTATAATTTATTCCTGATTTTGGGTCTTTGTCCCCCCATTAGTTTAGGCTTTGTCTGGATTTCTTGCTCTTAGAGGTTGAGAGGTATGCAAGTGGGACATGACAAATAGGAAAATCATGGGAGCTACCTAGGTGGTGCATAGACACATTATACATTACATCCAGATCATTGCAAACCACCTGGCAGTTGAGGGAGTAGGAGCCATACAGATAGATAAGCAGACAGAGAGACAAGAGAGACAGACAGAGACAGACGGCAGAAGGTCATAGAAAGACAGACAGAGTGGTGATTTGTATCATTAACTCAACAAAATATACCATATTCTCCATCATTCACTTGCGATATACTAAGGGAACAAAACCATCAGCATTCAGTTAAGGCATGTTCCATGTACAGCAGTCCTTAAACAAAAAACATGAGGTTCTTCAATAGAACTTAGAGTTTTACTGTACAGAGATTGATAACAGGGAATTAAATTTAGGACTACAAGACAAAGCTTATAACACTACATATTTTTAATCCTCTGTGCTGTACATTTAGTCTTTCCAGAAATCTGTAACATATTTATTTGTAACTTTATAATTTTAGATATTTATGCAATACATTTTCAACAAGCCATCTCTGAGGCACTTATGAATCACTGTATAGTCACTGCACTTTACATCAAGAATAGCGATTGCACCAGCTAATGGTTTTACCATAAAGATAGGCCTTAAGAGAATCCCAAACCATAATTGTGTTTGATTCAGGTTTATAATTAATATCTAAGAAAAGCTGAAGTTCAGAAGTTATCCAAAATTTAAAGTCCTTAATTTTTGTGATATATGAAGGAATCCTTGAAGTAATAACTAGTTGACTGAATTCCAAGTGTACTGTTAACAGCAGGGAATTGTGATCTGAAAAGGGACAAGGTTGTATTGAAAAATTCAAGATTTTAGAATAAAGATCTTGTGAGATATAAATTTTATCTATTCTAGTTTGGGTACCATGTCTATAGTCTTGGTGTGAGAATAGTAAAGAATTTGATCCCAAAGCATTAAAGGGATCTTTTAATTTAAACATTTCTTTCCATTTTTTAACTGTTTGGCTGAGGACAATAGTCTAGGAGATTTCCTATTGGCAGTTTTTGTAATATCTGTGATACAGTTGAGATCACCTCCTCATATAATATTATGTTTAGAAGTAGTTGTAATAAAGTCTAAGTGTTTCTTAGCTAGTCCAACCCCCATACCCAGGAACCAGGGTCCAAATTCTATTATTAATCTTAAGTATAACTAAGGCCATGAGTCCATCACTATCTACATGTTTGTAAATGATTTGGGGATTTAAGAAAGTCCCATAGAATTGTTACTCTTCTGGTCTTATTTTTATAAGAAGATTGAGCAAGTATTGTGTATTCCTTAGGGTCCCACATAAATGTGCCATTTATTTTAAAGTGTGTCTCTTGGAGAAAAACTACTTGAGACTTGTTTAGTTTAAGATACCTTAGTAGGTTGGCTCTCTTATATGGGTTGTTTAAGCCATTAGTATTTAAGGATATCAAAGTTAAATCCATATCAGAATTCTTTAAAGATAACAAATAATAAAGGAACTTGTATTAATAGAATCCTGTATACATAATACTCTTCCTGACTAGACAATAGAATATCAATTGTTGTATTTCTATTTATCTCAATCCAAATAACTTTCCCCATGAAAGATAAAAGTAAAACAATTGTGTCAGGCATTTCAAAACTAGAAAAACAGTTAAATAACAAAAAATTAGCGTATTTCACTCTGATATAAACTTTAATACACCCTATACATGGAATGAGATACATTCCTAGTCTAGCAAACAAAACTAAATCTGCTAGACTACCTATCCCAACCATCAACACTTGTTGGTTCAAGCCCATGAAAACAAAGTAGAAAATGGAGACTATTTTATAAATTAAGAAAAAATAGTAGTGATAAACAACTAATAAGTTATTAATTCCAGTTAGGTTTTGAATGGGATGCAGAGTTACAGCAACTCCAAAATCAAATATTATCTCTTAAATCAAATAAAAACTTAATTGCTACAGATAAGAGGAAAATAGAAGAAGCAAATAAGAAATACAATGAAATATTACCCCATAAAACTAATTTAGCTATGGAAAAACTGAAATTAAATTATTATGCTACCTCTCCTAAGCATCTTCATAACCTGTCTATGAAAGTTAAGCTACAATCAAAAATTAATAACACTGATAGTATCTTTCATGAAGGGAAAATGAAAAAAGTCTCAGACATTGGGGACATTCTGGAGGCTTGTAATTATCATTATGCAGAGCATCATGAAGATAAAATAAGTACAAATGAATGTGAGAAGTTAGAGAATATAGTTCCCAACATAACATGAATTCCTGAGGAACTTAAGTTAGATCTACAAAAACCTATTTCTCAAAAGGAAATTATAGCTGGGATTAAAGGAAGTAAGTCTAATAAAGCACCTGGAATAGATGGCTTAATTATCAAAATTTATAGATTGCTCCCTTCTTCTATAATCTCTTTCCTACATAAAACCTTTCTTGAAGTTCAAACATTAGCAAATATTCCACCTTCTTGGAGATATTCTCTAATTTCCCCTACATTAAAAGAGAATAAGGACCCTAATCATTGCAACTCATATAGACCAATTTCTTTGTTGAATAATGATTATAAACTATTTATGTCAATTATGACCAATAGTTTGAAAATACCCATATCTAAAATAATTAATGAAGACCAAACTGGTTTCATACATAACAGGCATACACAGGATAATACTAAAAGAGTATTAACTCTGATAGATTACCTCAATAGAGGAAACCATGAAGCATTGATAATAGGTCTAGATATTCAAAAGGCCTTTGACTCCTTAAATTGGGGTTACTTATTTAAAGTCTTACAGTTATTTGATCCCCCCCCTTTTTTATAACAATGATAAAGAAAATCTATGAAAATAATCTAGCATGTGTCAAATTAGGTTTCTTTACTTCCAAAGCAATCCAAATCACTAGAGGTACTAGACAAGAATGTCCCACGTCCCCTATTCTATTTGCTCTGGCCATAGAAATGCTTGTCATTTTAATACATAATACCCCAAAGATAAGAGATATAAATATATATGACCAATATATTTCTAAAATAAAGATGTTTGCTGATGATGTATTACTTACCTTACCCAACTCTAAGGAAGTGTTAGGTGAAGTGGATATAGTAACAACAAATTTCCAAAAAATCTCTCCTTCAACAAATCTGAATCAAAATATTTATTATGAAATAAAAAAAAGAACATACAGGTTCCAGTTAATCATATTATTGGAAACCAAGTTTCAACTCTAGACTATCTAGGAATAGTCCTAGGCAAGAATATAGAGGAAACCTTACAGCTTAACTATGCTAAAGCCATAGACTTAATCAAGATATTAATAAGCAAATGGAATAATTTTGTTTATAACATTTGATGATATGTTACAACTGATAAAAATTGTTTTGTTACCTAAAATATTATATATAGCACAAGCCCTTATACTTCCACCAGGAAAGAAAATCCTTGGAGAAATCACTTCAACTCTGATGAAATTCCTATGGTACCCCAAAAGAAATAGAGTGGTATATTCAGAAAATAGGAATAAGGGGGGTTAAAATTCTCAGAGACTGAAACTTATATAAAAGCATCTATAATTAAAATAATGATGAATTGGATAAATCCTAGATACCCTTCCAATTGGAAACAGTTACACTCCATTATACCAATGAATTAAAATTGTTTATCAAAGAAAGCTTTGGTAACTGACAAGGATAACAAGATATGGCACTATTTAAGCTTAAATTTACAGTATAGTACAACAAAATTAACTAAACTAACACTAATAAACAATATTTTTGATGTGTTTAGAAAATTCATTAACACAAATTTAGATATAAAACTGTGGCATAGATTTTTAATACCATTTAATATTACAAGGGATTTCCCTGATAAAACACATAGAGAGATTTTTGGTTTATGGGAAAATAATAACCTATTTTGTTGGTTGCAATGTATTGAAAACCAACAAGCTTTAAACACACAAAGTATATTGTCAACCTATGGCCTATCCCCTAATGACTGATTGGATCTTCAGAGTGTCACAGCATACACTAAGGATCTGTGTAGAATAATACATAACTCATCCTTCAAAACCGCACCAAAAATTGTAAACTGGATTTTTGGAATTCTATATAATAATATCAATATTAAGAATGAATTATCATATCTATATAACACTTTAATTGTCTATAAGACAGCTCCTAAAGATTCTTACTGGCAATACCCAACTAAAGGGTTTCAAGTATCATTATCAATGGAAGATAAAATAAACATTTTATTTTCAGTTAAACTAACTTCTTACCCACAATTCTAGAGGATTTTTCATTGGAAATTTCTACATAGATCCTTTTTGACACCTGAAAAACTCTCAAAAATGAACCCTTCAAACAACAAGTTATGTTGGAGATGTCATCTGTCCACCAGTGCTGACTGGTCTCATATTTTTTATGACTATACTAATATTAAACCATATTGGAATGAGGTCAATAAATTTCTTCAAGCTATCTTTACTGATATATTTGTTTTGACAAAGTCCTTAATTTTATTGAATTTTGTTAAGAGTAATAACATGAAGAAAAATGACCTGTATTTGTTGTGGACAATGTTAGCAATAGCCAGAAAATGTATAACTATAAGATGGAACTCTAATGTAGCACCCACAATGGAGGAATTCCTATCATCACTGAAGGAATGCATACTAATGGAGAAAAGAACTAAAGAGTTAAGAACTTTTCCTAAGCCATTGGTTAATAGTCTGTGGAGGAAAGTTTTGAATTTGATTGATACCCTATAGATGGAACCAAACTCTTCCTATTATAGTTTATATATTAACTTATTATTTAACTACAAATGTTTTTATCTGAATCCTTTTTGTCAGGCTGAATTGAATTTAAGTACTGTAAATAGTTATTAAATGTTATGAATGTATTAAATTATTGTGTTATTTCATCAAAATAAAAATCATTTGAATAAAAAAAAAAATAGTGATTACACACACCAAAGGAAAAAATCTCTACACAGAAATTGCAAAATAATGTTTTCTAAGCAATTGGTGTAGTGGCAATGTCATAGTTTAACAGACTTGGTTGACACAATTGTTGAAGTCAAGCTATATTGTAGGAGACTCAATTTAGCGTTACACTTTGAACAACATCCAAATAAGATGGAGCCCAGAATGCATACAGAGTTGAAAAAGAAAAGCACCTTTATCCCTCCTAGCAATACCAATATATTAAATTTTGAGAAAATGGTATGTAGTGACATTTACACGTTCAAAGGATCAGTCAACAATTATGAGTTAAACTTAACTAAGAAAGAACAGGAATGCCTCACAGAATTTGTCAACAATAAAGAATTGAGATTAATGAAGCCTGACAAAGGTGGAGGCATAGTTGTGTTTAATCGTATGGACTATATCAATGAAATTTACATGATATTACATTAGTCGGGGAACTACGAAGCTGTGTCTCTTAGTGAAATTAATATTGGCCATAGGCGTATTGACCTAGCCTTGGAAGAATATTTGTTAGACAAGAGAATTACATCAGAAACATATGAGTTTTTAAAAGTGGAATTTCCTGTGTTGGCAACTATTGTCGGGATTCCCAAGGTGCATAAAAACTTAGAACATCCACCTTTTAGGCCCATCATTTCATGAAGTAGAGCTAAAACTTTTCCTTTGGGCACTGTCATTGACAGATGGGTGAAACCAGTATACATGCACACACCAAATTTGATTAAGGATTCATGGATGTTCTTAGGACAACTCACCCCACAGATTTGGAAAAAGGAGTTAAGATTTATAACCATTGATGTGGTTGATTTATTTTCCTGCATCCCCAAAGATGTGGGCCTGGAGTATTTCTGTAGCAGTTTGAGGAAATACACCAACATGAGTTGGGACAAGATATGTCTCATCACTGACATGATGGGACTGATCCTGGACCACAATTATATCCAGTTTGAGAACGAGTTTTTCAAACAGACCAGAGGCATTGCCATGGGAGCATCTTAACATGGTAATGCTCGAATGGGAATCTGAACACATTTTCAAATCTGAATTTTACAAGCACATTGTGTACTACACCAGGTTCCTAGATGACTTGTTCATCTTGTGGGATGGTCCCCTAGAAGACATTGATAAATTCATCAGTTATATCAATAATACCACCGATTTTTTGAGATTTACCCATGTTATCAAAGAGGGTGGAGTATCGTATTTAGATACATATATAAGCCATGGGGAAACTGGTTTCACATCACGTATTTTTAGAAAGGACACTTTTTCCAATGATTACTTGGCATATGGCAGCAATCATCCGCATCATGTTTTTAAAAACATTTATAAAGGACAATGTATAAGGGCTGCCCGCATGTCCTCAACCAAAGACATTATGTTAAAAGAAATTGAATTTATTAAAATCATGTTCATTAACAGAGGATACCCAGAAAATTTATTGAATGATATCAACATATATATTATAGGTGAATGGGGAAAAAAGTTTAAGCCTTTATTAGGTAATTATAACAACATATTTTTAACACAACAGGATAATGTGGCCTTGGAACATAGCAAAAGGGTATGTGTCTTAACTTATTCTCCAATGGTTCATTATATAGAGACATTTATAAGGGAACGGTGGAATCAGTTCATTGTAAACAAGGAGTCCATGCAAGTATTAGGCATTCAGGCCAATATTGTTTACAAGACAGGTTTCAATATTAAAAAATTATTAGAATCCAACAATAGGAAAGTAAATTGAGCAAACAATATTACCACAAAATGTGGACAATGCAACCAATGCAAATTTATTAAATTATGCAGAGGGTGTAGGCTAGAAAATATTAATAGAACATATCTATCAAGTAGATATGCAGAAAGACATTTGCATCAGCATGCCATTAGTGTTAAGGACAATAGAAATGCCTTTATCAAATACTAATGATAGCCATCATTTTTGTTCAACATTATTGAATGGTGGAAATATCAAAGCTATCCTTGCTATGAAAGAAAGTAAGTGGCAGATATTCACAGATGCCACAAATTATCCAGGAATTAATGATTTCATCAGTATAAAACCTTTCTTGATATTATTGAATAGATAGACAACAGACAGGCAATAAATTATTTATATTATTTAAAATATTCATATCACATATTATACTGTAAGTTTTACATGTATCTGCATTAGATAATATATATTTATTATTGGTTATGAGTCATATTTATTAGAGCAACATATTATAGGGTAGGATATTTGTTTGGAATAATGTATTCACAGGTTAAAAGTTGTGAATAAATGGGGCAGCAAATTAGAGAGTATTTTGTATATTGACTGTTTTTGTTACATTTCTGTTATGTCATGTTATTTTAAATATGTTTTTAATTTGTAAAATGTGTTTTAATTAATATTGGCGCCAAAAATGGGTCAGCAGTGTTATTTAAGGAGTGCTGAAACATTAAGATTTACGTTCTGAGGAAGTCTGCTGGTACAGATGAAAGCGCTTAACGTATCTTAATTCTGTGATTGTTATTAAATAAAGTGCTGTGTGTCCGAGCCGAGGCATCCATCGTTTCTTTTTGCCACACCAGAAGCATCATTTTGGATAGTTTAACAGATAGTTTACCAAATCAAATCAACATGGTTGAACATTTTTGGAAAATTATTTATAATTTTCTTGCTTGGATCCACTATGAAACCCCACCAGACAATATGCCAAAGAAAAAGAAGTTATGTACTTACCATAACGTTCCATCTGAGTAGGTAACTCCATTTGTCAGCAACCTGTGGATATCGGATCCGAATTGGATCTGAGCCGGCAGCTTTATTCAGCTAAGATCTGAGCTCCAAGCTCCTCCCTCTTACCCGTAACCCCCTGCCATCCTTCTCTGTCCTCAGATCGAGTTTGCTAAGCCTTATAAACTACTACAATCAGGATCAACTAAACATCCTAACCTGATGTCATCTGGTAAAGAGAACACAAGGTCCTAAAAGGGACAAACTACAGGTTAGGGGGATGGAGGGGGGGTTGGTTGCTGACAAATGAAGTTACCTACTCAGATGGAACATTATGGTAAGTACATAACTTTATCTGAAGTAGTTAACTTCATTTGTTCATCAACCTGTGGGACAGAGTCCCCAGCTACCTAAACTTGGGAGGTCCTCATGGAAGAATATTCGGAGCACTGCAGAGCCAAAGGATGCCCTTCCTCTGGAAATTAAATCCAGCTTGTAATGTGTAATAAAGGTATGGAATGAAGCCCAAGTGGCTACAGAACAAATATCATCCAAGGACACCCTTGACCAAAAGGCAGCAAAAGTTGAAATCGATAGAGTAGAATGGGCATGAACTCCAACAGGTTCTGGTCGGCCAGAACTCTTATATGCAAGAAGTATACATTGTGAAATCCATCTGGACAATGTAGCTTTTGACACAGGTTTGCCCAAAAAGGGTTTAGCAAAGGATACAAGGAGTTGCTAAGATTTTCTATGACCAGCAGTCCTGTGTAAATAGAACCTCAATTGCGTGTGCACATCTAAAGAGTGTAATTTGTATTCACCTTTGTTTTGATAATTCAGGAAAAACACTGGTAAATTGATAGATTGATTAATGTTGGACTCAGAGGTGACTTTAGGTAAGAAGGAGGAATTGGTCCTGAGGGAAACTATCTTTATGGAAGACCAGATATGGAGGTTTGGCGCAAAGGGCTTGAAGCTCTGAAACCCTTCTAGCCGAAGTGATGGCAATGAGAAAAGCAGTCTTCCAAGATAAGTATTTAAGGTCCGCCGAAGCTGCAGGTTCAAAGGGGGGGCCAGTAAGATCCTGAAGAACAAGGGTTAAGAGCCTGAAGGGTTAAATCCCACGGAGGAACTGCATCCTTCACAGGAAGCCTTAATAGGAAAGTACCTTTTACGAATGTTTTGCAGATCTTGGAAGAAGCTAATGAACCGAGATCACTTCCCACATGAAAGTGTGAAATTGCTGCTAAATGGACTTTGATGGTGGAGGAGCTGGCACCTTGATCAAGTAAGTGCGACAAAAACTCTAATACAGCTGGTATCGGGGCTGTAAAGGGATCCATATGTCTATGTTCTACCCAGATCGAAAAAATTTTCTATTTGCTCTTATAGACCTTTCTGGTAGAAGGTTTATGAGTGGCTACTAGAATAGCTTTAACGGAAGAGGAGATACCGGGAGTCCTAGCTATGATTGGAACTGAATCAACCAAGCTGTGAGCTTGAGATTGTCCAGGTTTGGAGTTGTCAACTCCAGGGGGTGAGAAATCAGATCCGGAGTGGGATCCAGAATCCATGGAGGATTGACCAGATGAGACCATAGGCAAGGGAACCACGTTTGACGAGGCCAGAATGGGGCTATGAGGATCACTCTGCTCCTCAACCGATGAGCTTTCTGCAAGAGTCTTACCATGAGGGGAAGAGGTAGATAAGCATAAAGTAGACTGGATGGCCAAGCATGGACTAGAGTGTCTCTGGGGGATTCTCCTGTTGGGGGAAGTAGAGCAAAGTAGTCACTGCACTTTGCGTTTGAAGGCGACGCAAAAAGATCGCAGCAAGGTTGACCCCACTTGAGGAAGATCTGCTTCACTACTGTCGGGTTCAGAGACCACTCATAAGGTGAGAGGATGGTTCGACTCAGCTTGTCTGCCAAAATGTTGGACCGACCCGGAATGTGCATTGCTATGAGAAAGTGGTTGATGGTGATCGCCCATTCCCAAACATTCATGGTCTCTTGACACAGCGGATAGGATCTGGTTCCCCCCTGTTTGTTGATATACCAGACTACCGACATGTTGTCTGATTGAATCGCAATTGTCCCTAAGGGAAGATGGGCCTGGAGTGCTTGCAATGCTAAAAGCATCTCTAGGACATTGATGTGCAACAAGGTCTCTGAGTGTGTCCACGTGCCTTGGACGGTTCTGCCCATGCAATGCCCCCCATCCAAGGCGAGAAGCATCCGTGGTCACCGTGGCTTTGGGTGGGGTCATAGAAAAGGGGTGCCCTTCCCAGAGATCCAAAGATTGGATCCACCAGAGTAGGGACCTCTTGCAAGCATTGCTGAGGGGGATAGCCATACTTAGCAGATGTTGCAGGATGGACCATTGGACCTGCAATGTCCATTGCAGGACCCTCATGTTTAGATGAGCCAATGGTGAAAGATTGATGGCAGCCGTCATGGAACCTAGTGCCCTCAGGACCAATTCTGCTGGGGGGGTGGGGATTGTAAGAGAGCCATCACATGGAATGTCAAAGTTCGAAGCCTGAGGATTGGTCTTAAATCCCCTGTCTTTTTTGGCACCAAAAAGAACCTGGAGTAGAAGCCTGATCCGGACTGGTCTTGGGGGGTGGACTGGATTGCTCTTTTTTCTAGAAGCTGCTTTATTTCTGCAGCTGCTGCCTCCCTTTGATTGGGTGGGACATCGGGGAGGCTCCTGGGTCTGAGAGGACGATTCAGAAAAGGGATAGTGTAACCTCTGGATATGATTCGAAGCACCCAGCGATCCATTGTTATTGACTCCCAAACTGCTAGGTGCCTTGAGAAGCGCCCCCCAACTGCCTCCAGAGTGGAGCAGCTGGATAACCCCTCAGGGTTGCTGCATGGGCCGATCCGAAAAGGGTTCTCTCAACCTGAAATTCTTCGGTCCCCTCTGCCTCTGGGCCGGTGTCCACCCTATCCTCCTCTGCCTCTGAAGGACGAGGGGTCCAGAGCGGAACAGGACTGTTGAGATTTCTGGAACCACATCTTCTTTTGTCCCCTTTGGTTCCTGGAGAAGGACCTCTGGGGAGCTGAGAAGCGGATCCCAACGGCAGACAATGTCTTCCCATCTTTCTTGCCCTGGACCAGAGTGTCATGGACGGTCTTGCCAAACAGCGAAGAGCCATCAAAAGGGGCATTTGCGAAGGATGCCTTGAAGGATTCTGCAAAGTCGCAGAGGCAGAGCCAAGCATGCCGCCATAAGACAATGCCCGCTTCTCTAGCTCTAGCAGCTCCTTCCATGGCATGGGAAAGGAGATGCATAGATGTGTTCAAAATGGACTTAAGAGTGGCCATTCAGGCTGAGAATACTTTCTTATCCTCAGCTGACATGGACTCTGGGAGCGACCCTGTGTATTCTTTGATGAGATCCCGCTGGAGTCGTATCACGTGTCATGTAGTTCAATGACCTTACAGAGAAGGTGGCTGAAGCAAACATCCGCTTCCCCATGTGGTCCATCATCCGAGACTCCTTGTCGGGAGGATGGACCGAGGAACTCTCCTGGGCCATTTCCTTCTTGGTGGCAGCCGCCACCAACATGGCATCTACTGGAGCACCCTTGCTCCAAACCGTCCTATCTGTGGGTGGACTAAGAATTTTGTCAGGTCTCTTTGGTATGGGCTCCACAGTGTCCGGTTCGTTCCATGCCCTGGTAGTGATCAGATCTACCAGGTGATCGGCCGGAGGGGACAACCAAGAGGTAGATGGGCCTGTGTCAAATGCCTCCAGAAACACAGACTCATAGGGGGAAGGCTTATGGGCTGACCACCCCCCTCTAATACGAAGCATTTCCATAATGTCTCTGAAGGAGACATCCTCGGGGGGGGGTGACCTTGGGGAACCTTCCCCTTTCTCTAAGTCTGTGGCCTCTGTCAGGGACTCAGGTGAGTCCAAGTGCCTCCTCTTGCACTTACGTTTGTGAGGAACCTCCTCGGGGGGGGGCTGTCCGAGGATGCCTCACCAACCACATCCTGTTCCTCTAAGGGAACCATCTGGGACGTAGGCGCAGGCTGTCCCTGGGGCCGGGTGATGGAAGTTAGGCCTGTCTGAGAGGGAGTGATGGGTGGAACCGCAGCAGGAGCCTGGGGTCTCAAGTCCCTCGACAAGACCCTCTCCACAACATCGAACGCCAAAGGAGAACTGCTCTCTCTAAGCTCCGAGAGCAGCCCCTTCGGATCTGAGGTGCGGACCGGAGCCGGCGCCGATGCAGTCGGATCCGAAGGGCCAGTGTGCTCCGACCGAGATGGAGCTGAAGACACACTAACACCTCTGGATCCGAAGCTCAGCTCCGAGAACTCAGATCTGAAAAGGAACCCAACAAGCTCGAGGGTGCGGTCGGAGCCGAAGAAGGGTGTACTATCGGCTGAGCCTCCCCCGGTTCCGATGCTGCCTGGATCTGATGGCTCCATACCCCAGAAGTGGGTCGAGCTCCCTCCCGGAGGGGGGGGGGGAGGCAGGATCACTCCCATCTGCAGTTGGCCTGGAGAAACCTATGCATCATCCGGTCCATATCTGCATCTGACAAGCTTCTTGTTGATCTTGACGAGGCCACCGAGGTAGGCCTGGAGTGATGCCTCGAAGACCTCAAAGGTGACCGGGTCTCCTCCTCCTCTGGCCCCGGGGAAAAATGGGGTGAATGGAGCTGGGAAAGAGAAGGTCCGGAGGCCCTAGGAGAGACTAGCTGCTTCACTGGTGGAGCCGAAGAGGAAGCTTCTGCTCACCGCTTGTGGTGCTTGTCCTTTTTTCTCTTCCTCCTAGATTCCCTCTCCTCCTGAGCCTCAGTGGGAGGGTGAGTCCCAGCCAGGGGAGCAGGGATGGAAGGTGGCACCGCTGCGGTAGCAGCCGGTGCCACCAAGGGAGAAGAGGATGAAGCCGAGTCTGGGGGCAGAAGTCCCGCCAGAATCAACTTTGACCTCCTATCCCTCAAAGCCCTGGGGTTGAAGGCTGCACAAATTGTGCAGCCTGAAGAAAGATGAACCCCAAGGCAGATAACAAACCGAGTGTGGCCATCCATCAGGGACAGCTTATGGCCACACTCGGTGCATTTAGAAAAGAAAGTTTTAGGGGCCTCGGCCATAGTTGTAAAAGGGCCTAACTCAAACACACCTTCACACACATGGGAAGAGGGAGACTAGAGTAACTGAAAATATAAAGTTTTAGCAACAAAAATGAGCTAAATCAACTACAAAAGGGAACAACACTCACTCGTTAACAATTAAACTAAAAACTAGGTAAAAAACAGAGGAAATTTTCTTCAAAAACTCACGAAACCCTACGCCTGGAACTCATTCTAGGTGGTTGAATAAGCCGCGGAAAATGAGATCTGAAGACAGAGAAGGATGGCAAGGGGTTATGGGTAAGAGGGAGGAGCTTGAAGCTCAGATCTTAGCTGAATAAAGCTGCCGGCTCGGATCCGATTCAGATCTGATACCCACAGGTTGATGAACAAATGAAGTTAACTACTTCAGAGTCAAATTACCAAAAAGAAATTCCCAAAATAGGAAAGGGTGAAAACAGCAACTATAAGTATTTTTGTAGGGGTAGAAGCCCCCAGTATCCCCCCACATCCTTAATCTTAAACTCACACACACACACACACACACACACACACACACACACACACACACACACACACACACACACACACATGCGCACATCGAAAGACAGCTAGATATACAAAGAGTACAGCACCAACATTGGGGGTGTGGCTTGGATGGCAAGCTGAAAGCAGCAAAGTTCTTGAGCCCTGCAGTCTTTGTTTTGTTCCTGACAGGGTTTTTTATTTAATTTCACCAACAAAGACCTGAAATTACTAAAATCAGATTTTGGAATCTGTAAACTACAAGTTGGTATAATTTTTTAAGCTAAAATTTTCATATTTTCCTGTCAAACTTTCAAATAGAAGGGACATTGAAACCATATTCACAAAGGAAGATGAGCAGCTCCAAATTTTCTCAGCAAGAAACTCCAATGAAGAAAGAAATACAGGCAATCCTTACTACAGTTCAAGACTTGGTGGGTAAAGCAGACAAATTAAACTTAAAAGTGGACAACATAAAAGAAGATTCCACCAAACAAATAACCCTATTAAATGAAGTCCTTAAACAACAAACTGCCCAGATTGCTGCTTTGGAAGATTCTGTAACAGATATACACTACAGGTTAACAGAAAGAGAGAAAAACATAGACTTTCTTCTTCAAGAAAACACCAGATGCATTGAAAAGATAGACGACATTGAGAACAGAACCAGGAGAAACAATATAAGAATCTATGGCATCCCGGAGCAGATGGAGGGGGACAATATTATGAATTTCCTGACTTCTTGGATTCCTAAAATCCTAAGCCTACATGAAGCACTATCCTTTGGGATAGAAAGGGCACACAGGTATTTAACTACAACTTCTGTATCCAGTAAAAACAGCTGTCCAAGATCTATTATTGTAAGATTTGTTTTAAGAACTGCCTGGTCCCATGCTCCATTAAAAATTGGTGACCAAACTATCAGCTTTGGCAACGACTTTTCACCCCTTGTAATGTCCAAAAGGAGAGCATATGTCCCGCTAATAAAATCATTAAAAAGGAAGGAATCAAAATATAACTCGTATTCCCAGCAAGAATAAGACTATCCCTGTCAGAACGAAAGGAAACTTTTAACTGTCTCGAAGAAGCATCCGCATTTGTCCAAAAAAGAACCTTTTAAGTCAACCTGAACTGATGGATTCTTCAATGAACTTAAAAAGACAAGCTTCAAAAACTGGCTGAACTATTAAAGTAAAAAAGAAACCCAGAGACAAATGATGATACATAACTTCAATTTCATGCAAGTTTTTGTTTTCTCTTTCTAAATAACGTGGAATCTACACAAAAGGTAATGTAACTTTTTTCTCTCCTATTATCTTTCCCACAACAATGTAACTTTATAGATAATATATATTACACAAAATTCAAGTAAATCAAAATCTTATCCAACTAAAAACTACTATTTTATACTTTGATCTCTTTATATACATGACATAGCACTGATGAAATGGTATAAAATCATTTACTCATTTCATATATTTATATATATTTCTTTTATATCCTATAATTATTTCTTCATGTATGTGCCTTCCCTTTCTGTTTTATTCCTAGTGTCATTGTATTTAATCACTGCAGGAAAGAGAAATTCTTTCTGTGTTACGGTTAAGTAATTAAAAAGAAAGTGGTGACATTTTCTTATTATATATAAATTTACTATTTACCTGAACTTCTGCAATGTGCTCCATCTAGCTAATATATCTTATAGCTGTCTATGGTTGTTAATTTGGAGCCTTTATTTTAAATATTGGATGGTGCAGTGGTGCAGCAGTTCTGTTGTTGCCTCACAGGAAGAAGTTCTCTGGTTCGATTCTCGGCTAGGGTGCCTTCTGTGCTGAGTCTGCATGTCCTCCCTGTATTCGTGTGGGTTTCCTCTAAGTCCTCTGTTTTCCTCCTACATTATAAAGACATGCGTCTGGAGAATTTCTCCTCGGGCCTCCGCTGAAAATTGGCTTCATTCCAAGTTGGACTTTCCCAGTAAACAAATATTAAATAAAAAATAAATAAATATTCATCATTTTACAAGTTATGCTTAAAAGCTTCACTTCACTAGAAAATTCCCAGCTACTTACTTTTTGATGGAATTTTAACAACTTTTGTCACAAGCTCAAGCTTCTAAAGGCTTCAGTTAGCTCACAGACTCATGAAAAACAATCTGTGCTGTTTTCCAAGAAGTAAGCATTACCTCTAAACCTGTTTTTCTTCACTGAACTCTAACAGTCAGTCAGATTCAAGAATGATTGTTTGAACTATGTTTTCATTCATTTAGCAATTATTTTTTTATATAAAAAGTTTTATAAGCATTTTATAAGCATATGTTTTACTGTAAATAGTGATTCATTTAATCTGAATTGCATTTAGATTTAAATAAGAATTATAAATATGTTTCTGACAGTGAAAGTTTTAAATGGATCCTTTTTCCTGTCTGCTTTAATGACATTACAGTCCTGTATTCACATATAGCAACAAACAATTACGATTAATCAATTTATCTTAGTCTGTTTAGATAAAAAGAATTTTATGAAATTGTATACAGCTTCATGTTCTTAGTTCATGCACGTAGTATATTAAATTGAATTTTTCCTTTTGTATGTTTTTAATATATATGCAGTTTCCCTTCTGCTTGCTATTAATCTGCAGTAGCTAGGAATTCCCACTACATGTCATGAGAAGGTTAGTTTGTGGCTTCTATGAGAGACATAGTAAGCCTGCATACAATATATTCATGCAGAAGGTTATTAAAACATATAGTTTTATTTTCAAATTTAGAGTTTTTATATTGTCCATAACAGTTTTAAAAATGTATTTGTCATAATGAATAAAGGAAAGCACTTTTCAGTTTGACTTATAATAGCAGTCTCCATCAAATGATAATAGTTAACATTATATCTATTAATGTCAAAGGGATGAACAACCCCATGAAAAGGAGTAGTGTCAACAAATATTTAATGCTACATAAAGCAGATTTTGCATTCATTCAGGAATCCCACTTAGTAACAGAAGATCTAAACAAATTAACCTTTAAGGATTATAAGAGTTTGGTAAGTTCAAACTACAACCACAAAAGAAGAGGTGTCCTAATTTTACACAGAAAATCAATGAGAATTCCATAAATAGTTAACGCATAATCAAGCAATGATGGCATGCTTGCTTTAGTCATACTAAAACTAGATAAAAAGATTTACAGTTTTGCAAACACCTACTGGATGTAGAAGTGTCAGTATTGGGACTAAAACTGTGAAAAAAAACATTTAGACTCCATAACATTAAAGTCTAAAGGTGAGTTACTATTAGCAGGTGATTTTAACTGTATATTGTCCTCCACTGATACCACAAGCTCTAAGTCCTTCAAGATGTCCCCTGTTGCCAAGCACTTGAACAACTACATAAAAGACAGAAACCTAATTGACATTGACGGTATAAAAATATTATCCTCCCTGAAGTATTCTCACTACTCTTACAGATTTGGCACACAAACCAGCATAGACAAAGTCTCTGTAACCAGTTCTTTACTGGCCAAAACTGGTAATGTAATGCTGACATCACACCCAATGTCTGACCACAATGCTCTCACCTTCAATACAACACTTAATACTGACCCCTTAAAGTTCTGCCAAAGTCTACCTGCTTATCTAGTAACAGTACAAGGATTTAAAGAATGGTTTCTAGATGAAATAAAGCTTTACCTAGACACCAATAATAACAGAGAGGTTTCAAATATTATCCTATGGGACACTTTAAAAGTAGTCTTACAAGGTAAAGTCAAAAGTTGGTATATAAATGAAAGGAAAGAATGGGATAAAAAAACTGGTAGGCAAACAAAAAGAAATTGATGAACTAAAACTAAAACTTACATCAAATGACAATTCTGCCTTTGCTGACATATATAAACTGAACAAGGAATATTGGGATGTCATGCAGCATGAAATATCAATAACTCTGGAGAAACTCAGTTACAATACTCCTCAATTAATTCCAAGAGTATGCACATGATTGCAATTAGATCTAAATATTTAAATGAGAAAAGTCATAGAAAAGAAATAATATACACTAGAAATAATCAGACTGTCAAAGTTACAGATCTAAAAATTATTTTATGTTTTGAAAACCATTACAAGAGTATTAATAATAATAACTTATCTACAAGTGATAACAAAAGTATAGACAACTTTCTAATAATATTCAAAACAAACTATCCAAACACAACATTAATAACATAGATAAACCATTTTCCTTTAAAGAATTAAAGGAACAAATAAAAAATCTTAAGACAAAAAAGGCACCACAACTGGATGATCTAATTCTGGAATTTTACAAACTCTTGCCTGATAACATCTTGAAAATCATACCCAGTGCATTCCAAGAAGTTAAAACTACAGCAAACATCCCTCCCTCATGAAAATATCATCTCGACCATATTAAAACCAAATAAAGAGTCCAACCTTTGCACATTGTAAAGGCAAATCTCTTTGCTTAACACTGACTACAAGTAATTCATGTCTGTCTTAGCAGACAGATTAAATAATATTCTTTCAATATTAATTCATGAAGAACAAACCAGGTTTATCAAAAACAGAAAGGTACAAGACAACATAATTAGATTACTGTCCTTAATAGACTTAGAAAACAAGAAAAAAATGAACTTTCTATTTTAAGCCTTGATATAAATAAAGCTTTTGACTCCCTAAGTTGGCCATATCTATTTAAAGCTCTGCAAAAATACAATTTCTCCCCAAACTTTATAGAATTCATTAAAAAACTATATGAAACGTCCATAGCCTATGTAAAGATTGGATGTTATCTATCTAGCCCATTCAGATATTAAGAAGTACGAAACAGGAGTGCCCCCTCTCCCAATTATTCTTTGCCCTGGCTATTGAGCCTCTTGCAAATTATGTTTGAAATAATGGCAGCGTTAAAAGATATAAAGTATCAGACAAATTATCCCCCAACATACAACATTTTCCTGATGACCTACTAATAACTTCTAATGATACTGAGAATTCAATAGATCACCTATTACTAATCTAGACTTCTTTGCAAACAACTCTAGTCTAATATTCAATCCCAACAAAACTCAGGCACTTCTAGTGAATAAAAATGTTACTATGAAACAGATCAAAAAGAGATGTAAACAGAGAGGGCATGCATATTAAATATCTAGGTATTATTATTGAATCTAATTATAAAAAATCCCTTACATCTAATTACCAACAATTTATAAACTCAATTACTAGTCTAATAGACAGTTGAAACAGACTCTTCTTCACATATGAAGACAGACTAACTTTAATCAAAATTATACTGTTACTAAAAGCTTAGTCATTGGCCAAGCTCTAATAACTCCTCCAACTGCCAAAATTAAACAGAAAATTAATAACTTATTACTTAACTTCCTTTGGTATCCCAAAAAACCAAGAATCTCTCTTCTCTGGCACACCACAAGCTGGGATGAAGGAAGTATAGGGTTTCCAAATATTGATTTTTATTTAAACTCTGCATTTATTAACATAGTGTTGCTGTGGAATAATACTTCTTATACATCATATTGGAAATCAATACATGAAACCTTACTTCTTAACAGTATTAGGACATTGCTTGAACCATATACTCAAATACATACAAGCAACTTTATATGGATTTTAAAAATATATATTCAAAGTGAAAGGTCAAATCTTGTTCTCACACCTCTTATAAACCAAATATTGCTGTTGTTTAAAAAGCTTATGTTTTCTAATCAGTTAATTTATTTATTAATAATTATGTTTCCTGATGCTTACACAAATGAATGTTTGATATCTTTTGATACTCATAAAATGTTAAAATTTAAGAAGGGTGACCTATTATATTGGAGTCAATTTCTCTCAGCTAATAAAATAAGTTCTGCAGGCTATTTGATCAGCAGATATAGTTTGCAATATTGCAATTAGGTGAACATCCAAACTTGGCAGGATTTTATACATACTAAACTCATACCCTCATTAGAGGCATATAATAAGAGTAACTTAAAAATCTTGGATTTTAACTCAATAATTATTAATAATTCACCCAAGAATAGTTCATATATATATCCGTTATTTATAAAATTTTCAGACATGATTTTAGCAAAACAGATGTTTCTTTTTGGAATTATTCAAGTGAAGTTAATAGACGAGTATTCTCAGAAAAAGATAAAATACTTTGTTTACAGTCGGGGAAGGAATCCACATCTTCCCTGTTCTGGCATGTATACACATAGAAATTTTTACATAGATGTTTTTTTCATTCCACATAGACTAGCAATAATGTACAAGAAAGATGAATTTCTTGAGATGTGGACACCATGATGCTGACTGGATACATATGGTTGTTAATTGCAAAGTAATTTCCCCATTTTGGTTAGACTTTAAATAACTTTGTTAAAGCTCTATGGAATGACAACTGTACAATTTCTGACTCCTTCATCCTTTTCAATGTTCCTGTTCCTGAAGTCAGTCCTAAAAAACAAACATTTTTACTATGGTCTATCCTCTCTATAGCAAGGAAAATTGTTACTTGTTGTTGTTTGTCTTTTGGCTTTTCCCGGTTAGGGGGTCGCCACAGTGGAACTCTGGTCCGCTAATGATTGGTAGTTGATTTTTACGTGCCGAGTTACCAGCCCTGATGCACAACCTTCAACGAAGGTATGCCCATTCATACACATCTCCACACAGAAGACGGTCTAACTGAGAATCGAACCAGACAACGTTTTACTGTGAGGCGACAACACTACCGCAGCACCACCACCGCGGGTAGCAGGGAAAATTGTTACTAAGAACTGGAAATCCCAGTTTACTCCTGTCTTTAAAGTTGAGTTTATACATCTTGTGAAATACATTTTAAAAATGAGATTGCTACTATAAAAGTAAGGACTAACAACACAACCCATCATTTAATTGCTTGGACAAAATTGTCTAATCTGTTAGAGAAATATTAAGGGTTCTCCTATGTATATTGCTTTTTCAGTTGATATGGACATTGCATATAGTTTATTTTTTCTTGTTACTACACTGTTAAGTTATCAAGTTATAAAATGAATAAAAACATTTTGAAAAAAAACAGTATAGCACCAAGATGAAGAAGTCAGAAATCTGCAAAAAAAAAGTTATTACTGCTAACACTCACTTAGAAGGCCCACTGGCAGGGATTTCCTATGGAAAATAGTCATCAGCCTTCTGTTCCTTAGTATCCTGTCATTTGAGCACTCAGTACTTCGGAATCTAATCGTGGCCACTTGTATGTACACATACGCAAACATACACAGATTCACAGTTCTATAGACATCATAAATGCAGTGGCAGTTAGGTTTAAAACTGAGACAGATACCTATTCTTTATGTTCGGCCCTTGGTGGAAGGACTATTTTAACTCAAAATATAATACTAAGTGAAAGATTCCAGTAATTGGATTAATTCATACAGACATTAGCATACACAAATATGGAGATACCCATTTTATAAGCACAGTAAGGTACGTACTGTACAGATATTAGTGGACTCCTAGGAACATGTAACATGCACAGCAAAAAGGCTCAGGGCTCATAGCATCCTGGAGCTGTATTAATAACAGCCTTATTTCTTATAATAAACAGTAGAACACAACTCCACACAAGCTAAATTAGCCTAATTTCTTATATAATGCTCTATGATTTTCCTTCTGTTTACTGCTGTTAATATGTTAGTATAAAGGTAAAAAAGGTGGCTAAGGAATTTTATAATATGCATGAGCACAGAATGTGGATATGGAAGGCTATAATCTGCATGAGCACAGAAAGTGAAATGCTATAGTCTGCATAAACACATAATGTGGCTATGGAATGCTATAATCTGCATGAACACAAAATGTGGTTGTGGAATGCTATAATCTGCATGAACACAAAATGTGGTTGTGGAATGCTATAATCTGCATGAACATATAATCTGGTTGTGGAATGCTATAATCTGCATGAACACAGAATGAAGCTGTAGAATGTTATAATCTGCATGAACACAGAATGTGGTTGTGGAATGCTATAGTCTGCATGAACACAGAATGTGGTTGTGGAATGCTATAATCTGTATGAAAACAGAATGTGGCTGTGGAATGCTATTTATAATCTGCATGAAAACAGAATGTGGCTGTGGAATGCTATAATCTGCAGGAGCACAGCATGAAGCTGTGGAAGGCTGTAGTATTCATAAACAGAATGCTTCTGAGGAAATATATATTACGCATACACACTGAATGTAGCTGAAGAAGGCGGTTACCATTTGAAATGTCGGGATACACTAAACTGAGCAGGGACTGATTGATCAAAAGAATCAATTGACATATACAAGTCTGCGATGACATTTCTCAGAATATTCCCTTTTCTCTAAGGTATGGCAATCACAGAGTTGGTATATAAGTTTGAGGGGTGTGGGATGTGGGAGTTTGCAACTCTACATGGGGGAGTCACTCTTCTCCAGATTTTCGTTCTTTTGGCAGTTGGGATTTTGAGTGCCGACATTTCAATAGGGAGCCGTGGAAGGCTGTAGCATGCATGAGCACAGAATGTGGGTGTGGAAAGGTATAGTATGCATGGACACAGAATGATCCTGTGTTAGGCTATAGTACACATTGGGCACAACATGAGGTTGTGGAAGCCTATAGAAGGCCTGCATTCAAAAGCTTGAAGTGTTGTCTAGAACTGAAAACAAAAGCCATTCTATATCCTGAATCTTAGTTATTAAACATGTTGGACAGGCTGAAGACATTTACCTGAAGAGCAGGATAATATGAAGGGGGTTCTAAACTGTCACTCAAAAAAGTAAAATGAAAACAGTAGACAGAACTGAATATTTTAATATGTCCATATGAACTGGGACTAATGATTAAGGAATATCAATGTATTTTTTAACTTATTCAACTTTTTTGTGATAATTTTACTTTAACAGGCCAGCTGAGTAATTTTTTTTTGTTGTTGTTCAAAGCCAAACTGGTATCCTTTCTATGAGTAATTTTCTGTTTTTTAGATTTGTTGGGGTTTGCTAAGTATTTTGATTCTTGTATCCATGTATAGAGATGGTTATAAGTAATGCCAGTTCTGCAAGTTATAATTCTCTAATGCTGAACTCTGATACAATTTACTGTTATATGGGTGAAACAGCCAAAGGAATTTTTATTATAATTGTTAATATTTCTTTGCCATAGCAGAATAGTTGACCAGAGCACCTAAATAACAAATCACTGCAAATCATTGCAATGAATAAGTACTTCAGATTGTAACTAAGGACTAACTATTCAAGTGCTGTATTCAGATGTATAGCCCTTAGTGATGCTGGATTACATAACAACCATACCTCTCAACCTGTTAGAGCAAGAAATCTGGACAAAGCCATAAAAAATGGGGAGAACAAAGGCCCAAAAATAGGGACACTTTTTAAATATTGCTCTTACAAACTTAAAACATTGATAGAATAACAGGTTTTGCATTGGTGTGCATTTCTGAATAGTATGAAGTCTGAAACACAAATGTCTGTCATTATTTTCTGACTTCAATCTTTAATGATTTGCTAGTGATTTCCCAGAAAAACACAATTTTATGAAAAACATACCAAAAATATGTGGCAAAATCTGGACATTCTGCAAAAATCTATACAGTTAAAAGGTATGATAATAGCTGCTGCTGGCGAGACAGTTAACAATATTACAGAATAGACAACCTCAGTTCTCCCTTTTACTATCTGTTTTCTGTTTTCAAAAAGTTTTGCCGTGTTGTGATGTGATAAAGACTGTGTGTTTGAAACACACCTCTCAACCTCATCATGCAAGAAATCTGGACAGATTCGAAAATAATGGAGGGACAAAGGCCCAAAAATAGGAACAGATCTTAAATATTGATCTTACAATCTTAGAAAGCTGCTAGAATAACAGGTTTTGTGTTAGCATACATTTTCTGAAGGGTATGAAGCTTGAAATCAAAATTCTGTCATTATTTAGTGACTTCAGTCCTCAATGATTTGCCAGAAAAGCACAAATTTTATGAGGAGCATACCGAAAATATAAAGCAAAATTCTGAAAAGTTGAGAAGTATGGCCTGAAAGATAAACATATCTCTAGTATATTTTATTTTAATATTTCTTATTTCATTACACAAATCTACATTAGTTATTTCTTTGAAGATCTTACAGTTTGCCACAAGTCACATTGTCTATGTTTTTTTAAAAATTTAGCTAGAACATGTAAAATTCTAGCTACAACATGGAATTCTCTAACCTTTGTAAAGTACATTGGCAAACCAGATTTAGACGTGGACTATGGCTTCCTGGGATTCAGCCAACGGAATAGGTATAAGGGCATGTCTTATGATTTGGAGAGGGATCACCTCAGAGATGTACAACAAAGCTTTTGGAATTTAAAAGTAAAGCATGTTTCAGTTCCACAATGTAACACCTCAGGCACTGCTAAAGTGTTTCCTGAGTCCTGCTTCTCTATCCTTTCCATCTTAAAGCTAGTTAATGTAAATATGGGAATGTGGAAGCGACAGCAAGGCTTGAAGGTGATCTATTTATTTATTTGTTTGTTGAGTGAGAAAATAAAGTGATCCGACAAAGTCTCTTTTCAGCCACAAGCCAGTGTGAGGTGTAAAAATTAAGATGAAAATACAGCTGTACAAAGCAAGAAATGAAAGCATTTAGAATACTAAATGTTGCCTGTTTAAACTAACAGACAAGGTGTAATTGTTGGAAAATAAAACATTGAAAAAGTAATACAGTCTTCTAATTCAGCATCCAAGTGTCACACCACTTGTAAAAAGATATATGCCAAAGATTTCATGTATAGTATAATTACCTACTATATGAGCATTGAAGCCCTTCCCCCAGCAACCACAACACTTTCTGTGAAGGGATATGAAGTTACATATTTCACTCCACTAGTGCCATCTAGTGAAGGCTTGTTGATATTACAGAGGTTTGTAATATGGCTACATGTTGTGTCTTTCGGCTTTTCCTGGTATGAATTTACCAGTGCACAAAACTCAGTTTAAAAGAAATGTAAAGGAAAAATATATTAACACTTAAAATGGACACAGAGTGATAAAAAGAATCCTGAAAAGCTTACACACTTGATTAAGACTATGCTCCCAGTGTGTTTTTTTCATATTTTAAGACATTTTTTTACAAAAGTGGTATTAATTCCTTAATGCTTCCCCTTTTTGTATTATCTATACTCACTTGTTGCTTTCATTTATTGTTGAATAGCCATTCTCAAGGCTATTTAATTAGAAAATAATTGTTATACAGTTATAGACTTCCTAATGTTTTATTAGCGGTTTTCATCTGTCAAACATCTTTCTTCAAGAACTGCAACTCTGTCATATAATGCAAACCTCCGAATGTATCTGTTTTGGAGGTACGTACAAGTTTTCAGGCTTGAGTTGCCCCTTCACACGACATGCCTATTATTGGAGGTATATGCCTGTTTGCAGGCTTGATTTAATCCAATTTTCTGACACACACACACACACACACACACACACACACACACACACACACACACACACACACACACACACACACACACACACACAAGACTTTAAAGCTGTTTAGTACACAGGAAGCTAGACTACACGAACAACATATTGGTGACAATAATTTAAAGATTGAGGGCCCGCATTTTACATCTCCCCTTTTCAGAAGCAAAAATAAATGACTTTGTGAGGCAGACATTTTGCAACATCCTTTATTAAAGTCTATAGATTTTGCATAGTGTTATTGATAATATCCTTGTATTTTGTGTCATTTTTGTCACACTCATTTTTTTTAAACTTGTGTTTCCTAGTAGTATCCCACAGTCCTACTGGAAGTGGACAGTTATAAGCTATTTGGTAATCAAATTTTATGCTATCTGAGCACTAGGTAGGTAGATATTTGGCTGGATGCATTGTCATTTCAAGAGCCTGTGTGCCTAATTTCAATGTCTGCAGGTTGAAAGGTATGATACAATGTCAGTAAGTAAAATTCACCTCTTTGTTTGTTGGTTGTTTCTTTTCAGCAGACACTGCCTGTTGATAACCTTAAGTTTATTCATTAGTAATCTTTCTACATCTTCTGCTATGTGGGACAGGCCTTAAGCCTGTGTTTCTTGTATGCTTGTTTGCCTCGGGACAAGGTCACAAATGAAAGGGGATGTCAGACTAGTTCACTTACATGGTTGACAAAACAAAAGCAAACAAATAAATAAGGGTATATCCACCATTAGGCAGGTGATTGAGTGGACGTGGTTATTACATGGGGCACAGAATGACGTGACTGCCAACACACCTGGGTGCTGGCTAGTTTTTGAGTATGGGTCTGACACTCCTAGAAGTCTGACTTACGCACATTAAATCATTATATACAGATCTGACCCTGAGTGATGGCTGAGTCTAACTAGGTCATTTCAAGGGGGTACAATCTACCAGCACTTCAATCAGATGTCGTTGTTCCACAAGAGAGTTCAAAGCAACAGGAAGGATATGTGCAGATAATATGGTGAAGCAGGTACAAAACTAGCTCAAGAGAGATCACAGGATCTTCAAGAGTGTGTGTGTGTGTGTGTGTGTGTGTGTGGGCCTCTGTGTGTCTTGTGCATGCATACATGTGGTAGAGATCTAGAAAGGAGTGTTACAGTATAATTCTTTGCTAGAAAAGCACAGGTACAGAAGTAAGAAATACAGTCAGCTTTTTACTCGGTTTTTTATACAGACATACAGCTGATTTCATATTTATATATATATATATATATATATATATATATATATATATTTAGGTCTACCTGAAAACATCGAAAGCCCACAATATGGAAGACCAAATTGTCGAGATGAAAGCATCGAAATCTCACTTCAGCAAACGACTGGATCTGCAAATCCATTCCCACAGTAAGTAACCTGTTGACCAACAACATGGACTTTGCCCATTTCCCTACTGTAGTGTAATCTCAGAGTTGGTATATTTAGTTAGAGTGGGGGGTGTAGCCCCCCCACATTGGGGGTGTGTAGGGGCATACTCCTCACCTGGGTGGGTTGGGGATGGGTCGGTTTAATTTTTGTTAGTTCTGGTATGAGTGGTTACTTACCCTGGAAATAGATTTGACGATCCAGTCGCTTGCTGATGTGAGGGTTCGATGCATTCATCTCAACTTTTGATGTTTTGAAGTAGACACACACACACACACATATATATATATATATATATATATATATTTATATATATATATATATATATATATATATATATATATGGGTCTACTTCATATGATCGAAAGTTCATATGATTGACAAACATTTCAGTCAGACCAAAACACCTAAAGCTCAAAACACTGAAAACTCATTTGGTCGAAACTCATAGCATCGACACATGACATTCAAAGCATTATGCCCTTTTCCCACTGTAGCACGACCCTGGAGTTAGAATATATAGATGGGGGGTGTGGGGGGCTCAGCCCCCCCACAATAGGGGTGTGGGGCATAGCCCCCGTACATACATAGTAAATTTCAAAGACATGTGGATAGTTATAACAGAGATGACAATATTTATCTAAATAATGTGGGGATCTGTGCCTCCCACACACCCTATCTATTTATTCTAAATCCAGGGACACGCTACAGTGGAGAAAGGGCATAATGCTTTGAATGTCATGTGTCGATGTTATGAGTTTCGAGCAAATGAGTTTTCGGTGTTTTGAGCTTTAGGTGCTTTGGTCTCTCTGAAAAGTTTGTCGATCATATGAACTTTTGATCAGATGAAGTAGACCTATATACATATATATATATATATATATATATATATATATATATATATAGATATATATATATACATATATAGATAGATATATATATATATATATATATATATATATATATATATATATATATACATATTTGTATTTCTTTATTTTTTACTGTATACTTCTAGGGTGTATAGTATTCATTTTATGATGAACCGGCCATTAAAAAGTAGCAATGTAAGTGCTCCTTTGAGTTTGTCCCTCTTTATTAAGATTAGTACTATTCAGTGTATGTATAGTTGCATTTAACAATCACGTTTCATTCACACAGAGTATTGGTCCCTTGGATTTCATCTTCATTAGCCAAAGTAATTCAGTGCTGTTTTCTACATCCCTCGCTACTCTGTCAAAGTCATAAGAGACACTTCCTGCTACATTTATTATTTTTTTTATACTTGGTTCAAAAATTTGAAAGTAAAAAAATTCAAGATTATGCAGTGTCACTGGCTCGACAGATAGCACACTCACCTTAGGAGCTAGAAGATTAGAAGGCAGGGAGTTCTATTCCCACTCCTTGTAGCTGGATTAATTTTCAAATTGCTCATGCTCAAGTGCAGCATTGGGAGGATGTTACACTCCACTCCTGAGAGCACCATCCTTCAGTACACTCCACCCCTGAGTGCACCATCCTTCAGTACAGTCCACTCCTGAGTGCGCCATCCTTCAGTACACTCCACTTCTGAGTGCGCCATCCTTCATGTGAAACATTAAACTGAAGTCCCATCTACCTGAGTTGGTGGTAGCTCAGATGGCTGTAAAAGATGTAACGGCACTTATCACAAAAAGTTAGGGAAGAAACATGATAAGTAATATCGAACTGTTGTATGATATAAAAATTTCTGTTGTGTCAACTTTTTCCATGAATACATGAGTATAGGAGTGATAAAGTGCACTTGCTTGAGTTTTTCATTTATGACCGCACTTCTGTCTGTACAGTTTGATATATGAGTATAACAAAAGCTTTGTCCAGGGCTTGCCAGATGGCTTCAGAACTTTCCAGGCAGTAGAATCCACTCCTCTTGCCAGCTGCCAATAAGCTGTATTAGCTGCCAGCCATGTACCCTATTGACATTGATTGGCAGCTAGAAAAAAAAAAGGATAATAAAAGATCAGATTTCTGGTAAAAGGGTCACAGTCAAAGTACATATTTGTACCAGCTAACTTCTCTGTGTAGTATGAATGACCACTGGCTGTGAGTCATGCACAGAATACCTCAGGCATATGCAGCCATCAAATGTAGATCATCAAAATCACTGCAGCTTTTATTATATAGCTAGACCACTGATTTCCTCAACGCCCATATATAATTGTAATCATCTCATAAAATAAACTAAATAAACCAGTTAACAGAGAACAGCAAAAGAAGCAAAATCAGCAAAGGAGTGATTAAGAAAGTGGAGTCATATTGCAGAAATGGAAGTGGGATCATATACCTACTGCTGTGGTTAAGGTCTCAGAACACTTCATCATATAATTGTTTTAATGTTTGGCAGTCTGATCTTCAGATACAGGTAGAAAATCATGTTGTACCTCTACATCATAGCACTGAATTCCAGATAATATTCCCTGAAAAAAAGAACTCTTATCCCCAAAAAAATAATTCTTATCTCGAGACAGATAATCCAGTCATTAGCATTTGGTGAAGGTGGAAATAGAAGACCAAGCCACCGCCTCACAGACCTTACCAAGTGATTTCCTTCCAGGGAGAGCAGCAAAGTTTGGTGCCCCCACCCAGGTCAAGTGACCTCTAGCCATACCTTCAAGGACTTGTAAGCAGAATATTAGAAGTACCCCTGCCGGTTGAGAAAGAATCAGAAATGGAGATGCCCACAATTTATTTTGGGAAAATTAAACAGAGTTACTCTGATAGTTCTTGAACACGGACCTTCTACTGCCTTATTGGGGTCATCAGGAATGACAAACTTCGCACTGGGTTTTGAGATTGAGAGTAAAAGGATAAGAACCTTCTGATTAAGACCTATATGACATATCACTTCACAGGTAAAAAATAGATTGGCAAGAAAAAACACTCTTTCTTGATGAAGAAAACAACTTGCAAGTCATACAATCACTCATAATCATAATAATCTCTTGAAAAAATTGTTTTCAAGCAAGACAACTGTTTTGCATGCTTGAGATGTTATTGCCTGTTCCCAAATTATCATTGCAAGCCTGCATGGCAGAGTATCAATTATTCAAGCACTCTTTCCGCAAGGGCCAGTCCTGCGAAGCAAACTCACTGAAAGCCACTTTGAGCTCTAATGAAGCGAGCCCTTTACTTCACTGCTGTGTGACTATATATATTATAAACATGTTCAGGGGGTGAGGGGTGTCTCCCTGGAAAAAAGGGCCTGGTGATGGGTCTACTAATAGTGGCTTTCAATAAGTTGTTCTTTTTTTTTCACAGAAATGGAACTTAATGAAAGTTTCAAATGTGAATCAGCATGATTCTTTCGGGACAAGGTAAAGTCAAAAGTTGGTATATAATTGAAAGGAAAGAATGGGATAAAAAACTGGTAGGCAAACAAAAAGAAATTGATGAACTAAAACTAAAACTTACATCAAATGACAATTCTGCCTTCGCTGACATATATAAACTGAACAAGGAATATTAGGATGTCATGCAGCATAAAATATCAATAACTCTGGAGAAACTCAGATTACAATACTCCTCAATTAATTCCAAGAGTATGCACATGATTGCAATTAGATCTAAATATTTAAATGAGAAAAGTCATAGAAAAGAAATAATATACACTAGGAATAATCAGACTGTCAAAGTTACAGATCTAAAATTATTTTATGTTTTGAAAACCATTACAAGAGTATTAATAATAATAACTTATCTACAAGTGATAACAAAAGTATAGACAACTTTCTAATAATATTCAAAAAAACTATCCAAACACAACATTAATAACATAGATAAACCATTTTCCTTTAAAGAATTAAAGGAACAAATAAAAAAATCTTAAGTTGTTCTTTTTTTTCACAGAAATGGAACTTAATGAAAGTTTCAAATGTGAATCAGCATGATTCTTTCGGGACAATGGGCCACAGAGACAGCTTCCTTGTTTCTTATAATATTATCTCACCACAGTGCTGACGTTTGATATCTGTATGGTCCATGGAGAGTGAATTCTTTGAAAGGACCTCAGAACTGGAAGATAACTAAAATGAGGACCATAGGCTCTCCAAGCATAACTTAGTATATCAGTGCTGAACTGCTGTTTGGGAGACATTGCAGAAACAGGAGACCATGGTCCAGGATTGCCTGCTGGATCCTCCACTGTACGTCCTTGATTAATGATGGCAAACATGGGAGTCTGAATTCTAATGGGTATTCTTTCTGATTCTATAATCACTTTTCCTACCACTGAATTATTTCTCATATTGATCCTTGCCAGGGGAACAATTAGGATAGAGGAGAACTTAAACTGTCAGTAGATTCAGGAATGTTCTGGCACATAAACTGATCAAATTGATAAAAAAAAATGCACACCTATTTTAACCCTGACCTGTAGAAGAGAGATATTGCAAGTTTTTAAGACAGTCCTTTAAAATCTCTTCCTGATTTTGGAGCTAGCTGTAAATTGAAAAATAGGACGCTGTCCACATTGAAGCTTTCCTACTAAACTTTAGGAATGAGATGAGTAGACAGACAGACATCCTGTGTGTCCTGAGCAGATAGACATGCATCTTATTACAGGAGAGGCAAGAGAGATATCAAAGACAACACTATACATTTTATAAACATGTTCTTTTTGGCAGGTATGGCATAGATCTACACTTTTTTTTCTCTTTGTGGGACCAAGAAAATAGACTGAAGTGTAAGTCCTTTTTCTCCTCCTCCTCCTCTGTTGCTGCATGCACAGAGTTGTGAAAAACTGGCATGGCCAACAGACATTCTTCTTTTGTTCTAAAAGGGATAGAAGGGGCTTGATACTGAATTGTTATAGAATTCTTGGATATGCTTCATTGAAACTATCACTCTGACTTACTTAACAGTCATTATTAAATGTCAATGAGTTGTTTAAACAGGGGCTCTGCTTCATACATACTCCATATAGACAGGGGCAGGGGAATGTCCGTGAAAATGTAGTCATCCCACTCCATTTATACCCCTGCAGACACCCAAAGATGCTGCCATAAAACACTCTCAGCCCCCCACACTATATCTCCCCTGAACTTCACTTTGCATACTTGTAACGTGGCTTCTCCCATTGCCTTCAGTGGGTGACCACAGTCCTTTTTGCTAAGTTAATTTACTTTGCCAGCAGCCAAGTGATTGTCCGAATCACTCTGGACTGTAAACCATTCACCACAGGCATTTCTGGGGGAATCACATAACTAATTAGCATTAGCTACTCTACCAGACTGCCCTACTATCCTTTAATATGGCTAGTGGAACTGCTCTGCAAACTAATGCTTTCAATACACAGACAAGCACCATGGTATGGTGGTCTCTGAATTGGAAAGAGTTACACTGAGGAGCTGACTGCTCATAGTGGGGCTTAATCCTCACAGAACCCATTTTTGTATCACAGGGATTGATCAGTATCTGTAGATTTATAGATTTCCCAGGCTTTATTGTGTTACACAGTGATAATCCTGAGAGATTCATTGATCCAAATTATTTTTAACTATAATTTACTCAGTATGAATACCACCTCAAGTCTGCTCTGAAAATAGGCCATAAGCCTAGTTGGACTTAACCTGTCAATAAAAATAAATAAATAAATAAATGCATAAATGCATACTATGTAAGTTGTCTTGATGGGGCATATCATTTGAGAAGAGTCAACAAACTATTACTAAGAATCCCTAGCATTGTGTAGATATTAGAATATTTTTAATAGAGGACCAGACAGTGTTTATGATATTTACCTAACAGAATCAAGAATTGTTTATAGTTTTAGATAAAAGTCATAGAGGTAGGAAAAGCTGATCATTTATATTTTCAGATAGTGTTGGTGGGTTGATTTTCAGTGGTGGTTTGGCAATATACCACATATGTGGATGTTGTCAGGATTTCTCATTAAGAGGCAGTCTGAATAATAGTTACTCCTGATAGTTGGTCGAATAACATGGGCAAAATCAATAGCAGTACATTAACTTATAGGGTTTATTTCACTGTCAAGGTCAGAAACTAGTTACAATCTCATAGAATCAGTAACTCCTCGGTTATGTTATCAACCAGCCAGGTAACAGTGGAAGAGAGAGAATAACTTACAGGCTGGGTCTGGTTTTATATCTGTACACATGATATTGGGGCATCTGTTCTTTACACGCTCTGAAAGCACTACCATGGCCCCCATACCAATTATGCTGCAAGGATGTTTTTCACAGGAGTGCAAATGAAGGTTTTTTTTGTATAAATAAACTCCTACTCCACCGTCTTTTTTTTAAACCTGTTATTTCTCTAAGTCATATAGCTTGAATGTTAGTGTCATAGTTAGGAATATAGGGTGTCCTCTAAGGTCCTGTGACAACTAGTATACGCATTCAGGCTTGTAATTAAGTTATTTTGTTACAAAGGCACCAAAAATGTAAGCTGATAGCCCTCATATGTTTAAAATTTGAAACAGAACAAATCAAATCACACGATAACTGGTTATCATGAGTATGGTGTTCAGAATTTCTTTTCATATCTCCAGAGCACAGGAAGTATAGATTAATCCAAAAATGTAATTTCATGACTATTATTTTGATAGCCAGGGTACATTTGGCTAGGCTTATATAGGCCCTAGGACCAATAGCCTAGTACCTACCTATGAACCTGTGGTGCTGCGGTAGCATTGGTCACCTCATAGCAAGACGTTGTCCCATTCGATTCTCAGCTAGAGTGTCTTCTGTGTGGAGGCATACGTGAATGGAGCGTGCCTTCATTGAAGGTTGTGCGTCAGGGCTGGTAACCCGGTATGTAAAAATCCACTAACAATCATTAGCGAATCGGAGTTCCGCTGTGGCGACCCCTAACTGGGAAAAGCCAAAAGACACAAACAAACAAACTATTATTTTGATAGTGATATATGAAATACAAAATTGCCTAGTTGTTTCATTTGCACCTGGCCATAAAGTACCTGGAACTGAACAAAAACATTATTCACGTGTGAGTAGTGGAACATGCACAATTAAAAATATTTACCTTTCTGTGGATAGTCAACAATGAAATCAGCAGCACCAAGCAGTATGATTAAACTACTTATAATATCAGTACCAGTTATGACAAATATTCAGTGATTCCTTCAATTTATTACCTATGTAATACAATGGCCAAATCCATTCTGGAATGCTTCTGTGGTTTCCTTTACAACGCACACAAAATGTGGACCTATAATGTTAAGGTAATGGAATTCCCCAAATCAGAAGTTGTTGTGTCTTACACAAACATTGTCTCTCTCTCTGATAAATGTATTAGAAATATCAGCATTCAGCATCAGCTTTAACAAACAAGTACTTTTTTTATTACATAAAACATGGCTGCTCAGCATTTCACACACAGCACCCCTACTGTTCACAAAATCCAATGCATTAAGGTATAGGTTCTTTCTTAAGGGTTATGCCACACATCTGTATTAAAAAGGTTCATGGGTTCATAAGTGTGTACCAGGCTAATGACCACTAGGTCCTTTTTAAGTCTAGCCATGCATCCCAAATCTCTGACAAGTTCTGGTTCCCTTGATAACAATAAGCAAGGGCTTGGGAGATGAACCATTTGCAGGCTGCCTGTGTCCATTATAGACATAGGTGCCTATTTCCCATCCAACTGTCCAGGTTACACTTGAATTGGGTTAGGTAGGAACTCTTCTTTATATAGATGGGGAGTCTGTTCCAGAGAAGGGTAGTCTCTGAGATACATGCCTGCCTGTCCAGCAGGTCTGATTTATATCATAGGTTCATAGGTTCATAGGTTTATACTAGGCTATCTGCCCTAAGGCATTTATAAGCCTAGCCCAAATTTTTGTGGCTTACCCCTTATATAAAAAATACTGTGCCCATTAGTTTGTTGTGCCTCTGTCCAGCAGTGACACAGAGATGATTCGGGATAAACCACGATCTCCCATCCACAGGTCAAGATTTCTCTTGAACAGAGCCAGCGATGTGCTCTGCCTCACATGGACCGGGATTTTATTCCACAGCATAGGAGTCTCTGAGTGATAAATCTATCCCTCCAGCACGTCCTATTTATATCCGTGCTAAGGTTTAAGTCACTTGCTCTAGTGGTTTTGGTGGATTTGGAATTTTTGAGGTGGAGCATGTCCATTAATTCCGGGTTGGACATGGCCTTGTATGTCAGGCACATGTCACCTCTGAGCAGACGGTATGCAACTGAACAGAGCTGGAGTTTCTTCAATCTGGCAGCATATGACAGATTTTGGAGTCCCTTTATCCTTTTGGTGAGGAACTTTTGGGGTCTCTCCAATTGCTGCAGATGTCGGGTGAGATACATCCATCATTGGTCTGATAAGTGAAGAGTACAGGGGAACAATGACCTCACTAGATCTGGATGTGAATCCCTTCATGATCAGGTGGGCAATGTAGAAGGTCTTTCTAACCACTTTAGAAACGTGAGTGTCAAAAGAAAGGCCACTGTCAACCTGGGTCCCCAGGTCCCTGATAACCTCTTCTGTGCTTAGTGGATTGCCACCTATATGGTAGCTTGGGGTTACCTTGTTTTTCCCGAAGGGTATGACTATACATTTTGGCGTTTAACTTCAGGCCATGGCTCTGGCACCAGCTATCTGTTTCCATGAGTCCCTTCTGAAGGATATCAGTGTCCGATGCACTTTCCACTATGGCCCAGTTTGCAGTCGTCTGCAAACTTTGTCAGCCAAAGTCCTCCCATGTTGGCCTGTACTTCTGAGAAGTAGATGCCAAACAATAGGGGCCAAGGACCGAGCCCTGTGGGACACCACTTGTGACCGCTTGGAGTCTGGCATAGCGCCAGCAACTCTAACCCTGTGGGTTGTGTCCTTCAGCCAGTTTGCAACCCATCTTGTGACATATGGGTTTACATTTAAGCTGGTAACTTCTTCTACAATACCAGAGTGGGGTATTGTGGCAAGGTCAAGGTAGGCTGTATGGACTGCCTTTCCTCATCAATGGCCTTGGTGACTGTTTTGAAGAAGTCGACCAAGTTCAAAAGGCATGATCTGCCCCAAACTGGGTCGGGTCCAATGTCTGCAAGTCCCCTATATCTTTGTGTATGAGCTCCATTATGATCCTCTCCATAGCTTTGCAGACTAGACTTGTTAAGCTTATGGGGTAATTACCAGGGGAGGCACCACCTTTGTGGAGTGGGACCACAGTTGTCGTGACGCCACTCCTTGGGCACGTATCCTGTGGTAAGGCTGAGATTAAACAGCTGCCTTATGTGCGGGTTTAATTCCTCATTTAGCTCTGTAGCACACAGCCAGGGACACCATCCAGTCCCATTGATGCTGTGTTTTTAGCTTTAGAGAGCAGCATTTGAGATGTCTGGGAGGCTACACTCTGCTGGGATAGTTATCTCTCCTTTAGGGGAGGGGTGAAGTTTGCACTGAACCTGTCTGCCAGTATGTTGGCAATGTCTGTGGGTTCAGTGATTTTTGTATCATTTTGGACTAATTCTGAGCATATCTGGGAGTTTCCACCCAGGTTCCTAACATAGCCGCAATTTTTTCTCTCAAAATTGGCCTTAGTTGATTTTATGAGTGCTCGTATTTTTTACTAATAATGATCAGGGGTGACTTCCCTTTTATGGATTTTGTTCTATCATGTAATACCTTTCTCCTCTTATTGTAAAGTTTGTTAATGGCTGGGGTCCACCAGACTGGACGTTTGCCCTTTGTGGAAAGAGTCTTGGTTTTATTTGGGATTGCCTGATCCATGCAGTCCTGGAGGTGTTCATAGAAGGCATTTGTAAGGGCTGGTTGTGGTTTCCAATGGCTCAGGGGCCTTGAAGGATACCACACCAGTCTTGAGTAGTGTGAAGTTTGCTTTAGAGAAGTTCTTCACTGTGGTCTTTTTTGTTTGGGGGGGGGCAGGGATGTGGATTTCCAGTGAGATTAGTTTATGATCAGATCTCACCAATGAGGGATATACTTCCGGTATGGAGCATTTTGTCCCCATGTTTGTGATAATGAGATCTAGTATATTTTCTTCTCTAACAGTGACTAGCTGTTCCATGGCATTTGAATTTATGAACTCCAGGAACCGTTGGGCTGGAAAGTTAGGGGTTGAGTAATGTTCCCAGTCTATATTCGGTAGTTGAAGTCACCCAATATGATGGTGTTTGGAGATACATTTATACCCTCCAGTGTCTTCAGGAAGGCTGTGTGGGGTTCCTGAGTTTGAGAGGGTGGCCTGTAGCATGCTACAATTTGTAGAGCAGTTTTGCCTATGGTTAGTTGCACCTGGATGGTTTCCACCAACCTGGAGGTGTGGGTATCCTTTATGAATATGGATACACCCCTCTTGTGGTGTGGTCAATGCATGATATGAGGTAAAACCTAATAGTGCTGGGTGCTCTCAGGAGCCTTGAACCAGGTTTCAGTTACAGCACAGACATCAATGTTCTCCATACTGAGAAGGGCCTCGAGTGCATGCATTTTGAGATTTAGACTTCTGGCATTGAGCAGCATTACCCTCAGTTTCTTCCCATTTTTGTTTTCTAGGGTGGTAGGTTTAGAATTTGAGCCTTGCCTAAAAGGCACTATGGGAGCCTTAGCCAATATCCGAAACCCAGGGTGACAGGTGCAAGCCGCCTATTGGATGCAGCGTGGCTTGTCAAGCATGTCATCCCAGGCAGACAGACACTGGATCCCCTTTGAATGACACCAGACATTAAGCCAATTGTTAAAGCTGATCATCTTGTCTCTATATTGTGGCATCATTCTTGGTGAAGGAAGGATACTGCTCAGGGTCAGGGTCATACCTACCTGGGCTACATAATCAGAGAGCTCCTCTATGTCTCTTTTCATGTAGTCCATGGAGGTACATCTCAGGTCGTTCACACCAGCATGGACAATGACTGTGTCATATTTGTACTTGCCGTGGAGTGACCAGAGTGCTTGTGTTATGTGGCGGATTCTAGCGCCCAATAGGCAGCTTACTGTGACCCTCTCTTTATTCAGCCTGGTGACTGGGACGTCAGTGTGTCTGACTATGGAGTCACCTATGACAAGTATGTTTGGTGTTGTATTTGGCCTTAAGGGCTGTGACTGCTTTGCACACTGCTTTTGTGGTTTATGTGTTGCTTGTAGGGTGTCTTGAGGTAGCAGTTGTTTGGGTGTCTGCTTTGGAGGCCTCTGCTGTTTAGGTAAATTTTTACTCAGAGCCTCCGAGTATGTCTTTGTGTGTTTATGTGTTTGATTCAGTGGTGTGGTAGCATTATGTGAGGCTGGTTTTGTGGTTTGTGTAGTTGCCTTCTCCTCCTGTCTGGTCTTGCCAGTCCTGAGTTGAGAGAGCTCAGCCTCCAGTTTGGCTAAATAGCTGCATCTCAAGTATTTGTGTTATGTGGGAGGAGGAGAGGGTTGTCTGTGTACATGAGGCAGTTATAACATTGCCTCAAGATTCCCAGATTCACCAGCTGGACCGGAGAGGAGATTGACAACTGACCTTTGGACATGCTAGAATAATATTGGGAATTCCTTAATAATTGAAAACAAGGGCCAGTGGGGAGTGAGGGTGTAGTGCTTTTAATTTTTAGTGCTGACTTATATAATTGCTTTAGTGAGCAAGTGCCAGGTAACTTGAGTGCAATGTGTTACAAGTAACTAAATGCAAAAACGACAAACAGTAACTTTCTTTCAAGTGAAACAAGGAACTAGTACAGTAAGCAATGCAGATATCACTAGTGATCCACAGAAGCTGAGAAGCCGCGTATTAGGTGGAATTAGCTTCCAGGGAAATAGCAAGCAAACAAACAACAAGCATATAAACAAAGCTAGATTTAGCAGGCCTGGATCTAGTCTATGCTAGAGCAAACAAGGTGTACCAATTTCAGTAAGATACAGTTCAAATATTCAGGCACTATAAACCTTTAACCAGAAATTCCCAGCTCAGAAGGACAGAGTCCAGCCTCTTCTCCCACAAGAGTGCAGACCACGAACCTTCTTAATGTAAAATAACTGGCCTGAAGCCCAAGCGCCTAAACCAGAACTAATACCCTTGGACACTGGGCTCTCAATCAGCAGTTCCCAACTTAGAAGGATGAAAGCTACCTGTCCTGCCACCACAGTGCTTGCCACAAACCTTCCTAATGTAAAACAACTGGTCTGAAGCCCAAGTGCTTAATCCAAAAGACTTAGAATGATAGCTACACTTTAATCAAGTTACAACCAAGCAGTAATAAATACAATTGAATACTTTAGAGAATGTCTGGATTAGTGCTCAAGTTACACAAACAAAGCTAGATCCAGCAGGCCAATCCAGTCTATTCCACAGCAAACAGAAGCAGTTCAGATATGCATGCACTATAAGCCTTTAACCAGAAATTCCCAGCTCAGAAGGGCAGAGTCCAGCCTCTCATCCCACAAGAGTGCAGACCACGAACCCTCTTAATGTAAAATAACTGGCCTGAAAGCCCAAGTGCTTAAACCAGAATTAATACACTTTTAGAATAACAGACACTGAGCGCTCAATCAGCAGTTCCCAACCTAGAAGGATGTAAGCCACCTGTTCTGCCACAACAGTGCAGACCGCAAACCTTCTCAGTGCAAAACAACTGGTCCAAAGCCCAAGTGTTTAAACCAAAAGGCTTAGAATGAGTTACACCAAGCAGTAATAAATACAATTGAGTATTTTTAAGATGATGCAAAAGTAAAATGAAGTAGGTAGAAACACAAGTACAGTAAAAGCAGATAATTTTTTTTTTTTTTTTTTTTTTATTTTATATCTGAACAAGTGCTGAGATCAGAGAAACAGATTTGAGTGCTGAAACTAGAAAACTGGCTAGTTATAAGAAAAATAAAAACAAGCTAGAAGGCTTCCCTCAAACACAGAAGGGCTTGGGGGCTCAGAAGCCTACAAATAGTCTATACCACTTAACAGGAAAGGCAGGAAATAAGCTTAATTTTTTTTTGTCCGTTTCCCAGATGCTCTCTTTGTACACAGTAGGAGTGCCTGAAATCAGAATATGATCTCACTGCACTCAGTTGAGTGAGCAAATGAGATGGGCCCAGAGGCAGGCTGAAGGGCGGGCAGTTTCAAGGCCACTAAGATTAACACCAAAACAAAAACACGGAGGGTGGGTGGGAATAACTGAAGAGCAGAATAACTGCCAATTGAGTTAAATATTCCTTCAACACAGTTTAAATCAAATTAAATACTGTATTTTTTTTAAAAAAGTGCAGATAAAGGTACTTAAATTCTCTTATACGTCCAGTTGAATATAATCAAGTTCTTAGCTGGCCAAAGCTGAGGTTTTTAAGCAATAAAAATTTCACAATGCACCACTTAAAAAGCCAAGGATAGGAAATCAAAGAATGTGGCTACCCCACACCTGTAATTACTAGCAAATAACACACTAGCTTCAGTTCAAGTTACTAAAGAGCAGAATAACTGCCACTTGAGTTAAATATTCCTTCAACACACTTTAAATCAAATTAAATACTGAATTTTTTTTTTAAAAGTGCAGATACAGGTAAAATTCTCTTATACGTCCAGTTGAATATAACCAAGTTCTTAGCTGGCCAAAGCTGAGGTTTTAAGCAATAAAAATTTCACAATGCACCACTTAAAAAGGCAAGGACAGGAAATCAAAGAATGTGGCTACCCCCACACCTGTAATTACTAGCAAATAACACACTAGCTTCAGTTCAAGTTACTAAAGAGCAGAATAACTGCCACTTGAGTTAAATATTCCTTCAACACAGTTTAAATCAAATTAAATACTGTATTTTTTTTAAAAAGTGCAGATAAAGGTACTTAAATTCTCTTATACGTCCAGTTGAATATAACCAAGTTCTTAGCTAGCCAAAGCTGAGGTTTTTAAGCAATAAAAATTTCACAATGCACCACTTAAAAAGGCAAGGACATGAAATCAAAGAATGTGGCTACCCCCACACCTGTAATTACTAGCAAATAATACACTAGCTTCAGTTCAAGTTACTAAAGAGCAGAATAACTGCCACTTGAGTTAAATATTCCTTCAACATAGTTTAAATCAAATTAAATACTGTATTTTTTTTAAAAAAGTGCAGATAAAGGTACTTAAATTCTCTTATACGTCCATTTGAATATAACCAAGTTCTTAGGGTTCAAGTTTTTAGAAGGGGTAAGTCTAGTGCTGTTTGATTTTTGGATATGCAGGAGGTCCATCAGGGTGGGATCTGACAATGCATTGTATGCCAGGCATATATCTTCCCTCAACAGCCTGTAGCAGACAGAATACAGGGATAAGGTTTCAGGTGGTCTGCATCTCAAACTTACAGGCTGGGTCTGGTTTAATATATGTACACATGTTCTTTTAATGAGGAACTTCTGTGGACACTAACTGTTGGATATACCTGGTTATGTACATACCAAAGGGGTCATTGTACTCAATGATAGGTCTGATAAATGCTGAATACAGTGGAACAATGACGTCCTTGGACCTACATGCCATACCTTTGTTTATAAGTTCCACAGCATAGAATGATTTCCTCACTACTGTAGACATGTGATGGTCAAAGGCTAGATTACTGTCTATGTGTGTCCCCAAGTCCATGACTACTGGATTGACTGTTAGGGCTGTGTTGTCAATATGATAGTTACCACGGGTGGGTGACTTCCCACAGGATACTGTTATAGATACATATGCACTAGCAAGTATCACCTTTTATATCACTTTTTACTAAATCCCATAATGAGACAGAATATCTGGCTAGAAAAAGGGAAGGTTGGTGTACCTTACTGAATTTACTGTTGTCATAACACTCAGCAGGAGAAGTGAAAGGTGTGTGAGTAGTGAGTGAGAGAACAAAGGAGAATACTAATACTCATTACTCGACTGTAGGTCATAGGTCAGTAGAATACTAATACTCATTACCCGACTGCAGATCATAGGTCAGTAGAATATTACTACTCATTACCCGACTGTAGGTCATAGGTCAGTAGAATACAAATACTCATTACCCGACTGTAGGTCATAGATCAGTAGAATATTACTACTCATTACCCGACTGTAGGTCATAGGTCAGTAGAATACAAATACTCATTACCCGACTGTAGGTCATAGGTCAGTAGAATACTAATACTCATTACCCGACTGTAGGTCATAGGTCATGCGATAGATAACCATAAACCATGCAGTTTACCCAGGAGGGTGAAGCCTAAGTAGGCAAATTTCACCTGACAAAGGTAAAGCCTAAGTTAGTAAATTTCACCTGGAGCAAGGTTCATGCATCACTTATGGTTTGGCAGTGATTATTAGTACTACACACCAGAGTTATGGAAAAAAACATCCCTTATCTTTTTTAAATAATCCCATTGTATAACACCTCTCTTTTTACTTGAGAGATGTTGCCAATGATCCTCATAAACAAAACACTACCTACTTAGCATGTGCAAATCTGACACACACACGCACACACACACACACACACACACACACACACACACACACACACACACACACACACACACACACACACACACACACTCACACACACACACACACACACACACACACACACACACACACACACACACACACACACACACTCTGATTTCAATGAGTAGTTATCATAGAGAGATGGCATTAAGAGACCATTAGTAGCATTTTTAATACCTTTCTTACATATTGATAACAGAAGTTAGAAGTAGAATTTAATGTTTTCTGCTATTAAGAGGTTGTATTTATTCATGCATATTTCCTTCTAGGAACTTAACAGTTGACATCTTAAAAGTCACCAATTCAATCAGTTTGTGTCACATGTAAAATGGACCTTTTCTACAATAATAATGCTAGTTTACCAACACTGCAAAGATTCCAGTTACTAGTGAAATACCTCCGTTTGACAGCTATTTTCAAAAGCAAAATATAATGAACAATAATACATTTGTGTAAGGCAACATCTTGGCATTATTTATAAACTGTTAATGATAACGAACCTTTAGGCCAAAACTGTATTTCATGAATGTTTTATTAACAGACATATGAGCATAATGCTGGGGGAAAAGACATCTTCATAAATATCTAGAATATATTGGTATATGAATAATCAGGCATGAATCAGTAATAGCATATGCAAGACATGAAATCTGGTACAAGAAATCTGGTACAAATATTAGGCTGATATCACAATTTTATACTTTTCAATGTTTGAAGGCTTTTGGAAAACGTGTACCTTAATGTCATACTTCCACGTACTTTATAGCACGGATGTTCTTGCAATGAAAATGACATGCTGTAACAGCACAGACTTCGTATCTGCACTTCTGTAATAAGCGATACTATAATGTAACATTTTTATACATTATAGTTCTGTCATTCTGGAGCTAAAGTTGCTGGAAGATGTAAGAATAGTACATTGCAGTGAGATGTGTACATTAGTATCCAGATGTGAAAATGAAGTCCCCACAAAATACTTTTGTACATGTATATGTGATATGTCCATGCGAGTAACACATGTCTGCGCATGCATGATTAGATAGACAAGCATTAAATCACACAGCTGTAAATGCAGTACAACACATCTCATCATGTGTTTGCATGCTTTTCAAAATGCTGCCTGTATTCTGAAGGGCAGAATTTCATTTCAAGATCTAGCCACTGGTAGGCAGTAGAGAAAACAATTTTATCAGTAATGCATAGGAATTGGTATGGATGTCATGGGAAAACAGGCATGCTTAAAACCAAATCCATTAAAAACAGAGACTGTTCTAGACAATTGTATGGTTGTGACTCAAAATATCTGCAGATGCCATATAAAATATTAGGATTACAGAGTCTAATTTCATGGAACCACATTGCCTGGCATATTCAAGTATCTGAAAAGTGTGGCTGAGGAGAAGGGAAGTCTGAATGAGGAGGTCTAAGCTTGAAACAGAGGTGTTTCAGCCAGCTGGCACAGAATTACTAAGGGCAAGGGTATGACTGAAGAATGCCGAAGAAGTTGAAAAGTAAGGTGTTCACAACAGTGGTTCAATAGGTGGTTCTGCATGGCACATAAAACTAGGGCAGTGAAGACAAAGCAGCTGATGAAGCTTGAGATCATGGAAGTGAAGCACCTGAAACAGGTCATAGGATACACACTGTGGGACAGGTAAAGAAATCAGAACATCAGAACAGAAGCCAAAGTGCACTCAGTTATAGACAAGGTCAGGGGAACAAATAATAGTGCTTCAGTCGCATGTGCAAGAAAGCAGAAGACAAATCTTAAAGCAGACTTGAGAGAGACATGATGAAAACAATAGAAGACAAGGATGTCCAGCCAAGAGATGGATGAATGAGAGAGACATGATGAAAACAATAGAGGACAAGGATGTCCACAAGGATGTCCAGCCAAGAGATGGATGAATGAGAGAGACATGATGAAAACAATAGAGGACAAGGATGTCCAGCCAAGAGATGGATGAATTGCATGAAAGAAGATCTGAGACAGGCATGCATGAAAGTCAAAGACGGTAGGATGGAGGTTCTGATAGATACAGATGGTGACAGTTCACATGACTAACTAACCTCCTTGTAAAAATGGGAAAAAAGGTGCTGCTGCTGCTGATGATGATGATGACTGCTCAGCATACTGGGGATCACATTATGACTGAGAAGGATACCAACAACAAGAACTTTCAGAGAAAATGTAAACATCTCTGAGCAGATGTATGACTACTGGACTGTTTTATCAGTTCTGTCTGGTGGTGTCTTATTTTGGAGACTGTTACATTTCTGCAGCATGTAAAACTGGTCACCCCTCCCCCACTTTTCCTGCCAACCTCTGATTTCTTTCTTGATGAACTAATCAGACTACTGCCTTCTTCATCTTATATAGTGCATCAAAGGCAGACTTGGCAATGTCTCAAAGAGAATGCAGGAGGATTAGGGTCCTTGTACAACTGGTCTACTCCTGGTTGTACAACTGGACTACTCCTGGTTGTACAACTGGACTACTCCTGGTTGTAAAACTGGACTACTCCTGGTTGTACAACTGGACTACTACTCCTGGTTTAACATCCATATTATCATTCACTCTCTCCCTTCGTCATCCAGTTCTGGTTTCTTCTCACCTCTACTGCATGTTTTATGGACAACATTTTCCTTGAAATTGTTTTCACTGCTGCTCCAATACTTTTGTGAGAGTGAAAATGAGAGAGTGCATATGTGTGTGTGTGTGTGTGTGTGCATGTGTGCGTGTTTGTATGTGTTTGTGGGTGAGTGTTTGTCTGCATGCCTGTATGCTTCCTTGTCTGTACCTGTGTGGTTGCATACATATAAGCATGTGCATGAGTCTGTATGTATGTTTGTCAAGTGTGTTTGCACATGCATGTATGTGCTTGTCAGGGTGAGTATGAGTAGTGTGTACAGCAACGTGTGTGTGTGTGTGTCTATTTTAATTTGTCAGCTGGAGAAGTAGTTGACATGCATAACGTCAAACTGGAAACATCTAAATTTCTTGATTGCAGTACAGTGGGGAAATGTTGTTTTGCCCTTTCCCCGCTGTAGTGTGATCTTGGCGTTAGTATATAATTAGCAGGGGTGTGGGGGTGCAGGGAGGTTTGATCTCTTGCAAAAGATACATTTTATGTTCCTTTTCTTCTTTTTGTTCTTCGATATTCTAGAACTTCAATGTTTCTAGTCTGACATTGTGCTGTCAACTGTTTCGCCAGCTAACTATTCAATATAGATCAATATATATGTATGTATTTGTATATGTAAAAAATATGAAAAATTAACATATCTGAGCACTGATTTATTTATTTATCCACAATGCAAACATTGTGCCAAAAATCTGTAGTGCTTTCACAGTGCTTTCATCCTTACAATAAGATTTTTTCAAACAGGTTTCCTTCTACTATACAACATTTTATTTTTAATGACAAAGGTAAGAATGCAACCACTTAAAAGCTGAAATCCATTTGGGGGGAGCAGTAGCATCAGAGAAATAACTGCTGGTCCAGTCATGGTGCAACCCATCTGCTCTTGGGAGCCGATCATTTTTTTACTTCTCCACTACTGACCAATGACAAAACACTCAGGCTCAGCAACATCCAATCAGAACGTCTGTCTGGAATATGAACCCAGAATTATGGAAGTTTATGTGTAAAGAAGCACCTAGGTCTATAACAAATACCTACTAATTCAAATTAAAAGGAAAAAAAAAAGCTTTAACATAAAGGAAATCAAGAGACCAAATGCCAAGATGGGATGACTACCACATATTCAAGCCACAAAAGTTAAGATTTTCTGTAGCAAAGTCAGTCCTTAAAGGATATCTATAAAAATAATATTAATTTGCCAAAGATGAGTGGGCAGATTGGCTACAATTATCCTGACATTGAAGGTGGCATGGAAGAACTCAAGTAAAAATAAGGAATGTATGTTTGACCTTCTGACCACAAAAAGAAAATTGGAAATGGTTCACAGAAGAATTCCAAACCAACACAACTGTTAATTTTATAAAACACAGAATTTATTGAGCACTTTCGTCTTCATTAAAGACTTCATCAGAATAATTCAGTACACTAAACAGTTCATTTTTAAATCACACTAACAGGAGATGCAAGTACATTTGCTTACATCACTTCCTGTTTAAATTAAATCAATCTCAATAAAACAAATTTTCTCACACTCATCAACTTATTAAAATAACAACATACTCTAAGTAAAATTGATATTTATATATTGTTTTCTAAAACAAAACTTGCTACATTTTAAAAGTTTTTAGTAAAATACATGAAGTGCATCATTAATTTTATTGACAAAGTTCCTCTCATCAACTTGTGAATGAAGGTATTGTCTTTTACTATAAATATATTACTCTGCAAAAAAAGTTGTGGTATCCTTCTGTGAACCATTTCTGAAGTGGGTTTTTTTTGTGTGTGGTTATTAGTTTCTGCTTCACTTTGGTGCCTACAAATTTTTTGTTGGATGTTCGGAGTTTTGGCTAAGATCAAGTGTGTATAAGCTACTATCCAATAACAAAAACATCACAACATTACTTTGAAGCATGAATCCAGGGGTTTGAGTGGTGTGTTGCAAACATCAAACCTTTGGCTAAAGAGACAAAAATAAAACAAGCAAACAAACAAAAAAGTGGGGGATTACTCTTCAATTGCTTAATAGAAAGATACCTCACCTAAAGCTAACACAAAATATATCCATTTGAAAAAAGAAATTCACAAAATAAAGGTCTACTGCTGGTGTAGGCTAACCATCTAGGGGACCAAACTAAACAGTACCATCCATTCCTGTACATTATCAAGTACAAAGATCATCAGATATTGTGTTGAAAACTACACGGATGTTACACGATATAAGATATCTTTAGTAGAGAATCTATTGGAAAATTTAAGGTAAGCAGAAACCTAGACCACAAAGCCTGCCAAATCAAACTAAGCTGTGCTGTGCTGTACCAGCAATAGGGAAATAGCAAACAAGCAGATAATTGGAAAACTGAAATTAAATTATTTGAGTTCAGTTCTGTAGAGCATGATTATGGGGAGGCATTTAATTCATGTAAGGGCGGTGATGAAAGCCTAAATGTTGAGAGTTATAGTTGGACAGAGAGGGAAGGTAAAACCATGCACTAGGTCAAGGTCATCTCTCTACAGCAAAAGCTGTTCTGACCATATCAAGATGCATATTGTTGGGGGGTATCTCTCTACAGCAAAGGCTATTCCGACCATATCGGGATGCATATTATTGGGGGGCATCTCTTTACAACAAAGGCTGTTCCAATCATATCAGGATGCATATTGTTGGGGGGAGCCATCTCTCTACAGTAAAGGCTGTTCCGACCACATCAGGATGCATATTGTTGGGGGTATCTCTCTACAGCAAAGGCTGTTCCGACCATATCAGGATGCATGTTATTGGGGGGGCATCTCTCTACAGCAAAGGCTGTGCCGACCATATCAGGATGCATATTGTTAGGGGCATCTCTCTACAGCAAAAGCTGTTCTGACCATATCAGGATGTATATTGTTGTGGAGCATCTCTCTACAACAAACGTGGTTCTGACCATATCAGGATGCATATTGTTGGGAGGAAATATGTACAGCAAAGACTGTTCTGCCCATATCAGGATGCATATTTTTGGGGGACCATCTCTCTACAGCAAAGGCTGTTCCAACCATATCAGGATGCCTATTATTGGGGGGACATCTCTCTATAGCAAAGGCTGTTCCAACCATATCAGGATGCATATTGTTGGGGGCGGGTGGTACTGCTGCCCAATCTACCACAAGAAGAATACAACAGCTGAAGGTTCAGAGGTGCCATTAGCCCAGAGAGAGAAGAAACAGCTGAAGTATGAAACTAACAATTATATTGTGAAAACGTAGGCAAAACTTTGTAATTATAATGTAAACACTGAGTATTTTAAGATGCTGCAGAAGGGGAGGGTAGCTCTGCTAAAAGTTTTTCAAACCAGTTTAAAATAATGTATGAGAAGTAAAGAGGAAAACAAGGGTGAACTTCATAATTTGTTAACAATTTGAGTTGATTTATGACTGACTGAATGAGTATCCATTCTAATGACATAACTTGGAAGATAGTAATAAAATAAAGCCAAAATGGATACCTAAAGAAGTATAATAAAAGTATAAATAGGAACAGATACTCAAAGAAATATGTAAAGATGGCTAAAATATAATCACTAAGGAAACACGTGATAAAAAGAGGGGTAAAAAAAGTGTGTGTGGATATGAGCATATGTATATGGAGTGAAAGAGAGAAAGAAAGGCGTATGCACACATTGTCCATGTGTGCTCTCCCAAGGCACACTGAATGACAGTGGCACTTGGATCGTCACCCTGGCACTTTTACCGAAGCTGGGCTGCCCTCCCTTCTCAAATGCAGAGTCAGAGAGACATGCACACCCACACACACACACGCACACACACACACACACACACACACACACACACACACACACACACACACACACTCCCACTCGCATGTATGCACACATGCATATACACATACACACACAGCATGTGTGTGTATGCACATGAGTGTGTGTGTGTGTGTGTGTGTGTGTGTGTGTGTGCACATAAGTGTGTGTGTGTGTGTGTGTGTGTGTGTGTGTGTGTGTGTGTGTGTGTGTGTGTGTGTGTGCGTGTGTGTTTGTGTGTGCGTGTGTGTGTGTTTGCACACATGTGAGTGTGGGTGTGTGTGTTTGGACAGATGAGAGTGTGTGTGTGTGTGTGTGTGTGAGTGTGTGTGTGTGTGTGTGTGTGTGTGTGTGTGTGTTTGTGTGCACATATGAGCGTGTGTGTGTGTGTGTGTGTGTGTGTGTGTGTGTGTGTGTGTGTGTGTGTGTGTGTGTGTGTGTGTGTGTGTGTATGTGTGTATATGGCCCTCATACATGTCTGTATGCATTTGCAGAATATAAGGCATCCCAGCTTCAGTAAAAATTTGAGTTACCACCTGTCCCACTTTGCAAGGACAGTCCCTCTTTGGGCAGTTGTGTCCTGCAAAAAAATTGTAAAAATGGAAAATGTCCTGACATTTCAGGGCAAAATGATTTCCTATGTTTTATATAATAGTTGCATAAAACAGTTATTCTGTATCTGAAACACCTAAATGTTATAAGAAACAGAATAAGCAGCTAAAATGATACAAGAATAAGCTTTTATTTAGGCAATAAAGTGAAGTTCTGTCCTTTGAACTGGCCGTGGGTAGGTTTTGGCATGCAAAATCTGACATTTGACCAAAAACATCCCACTTTGGGCATTTGAAAAGGTAACAACCCTAGTAAAAGTGCCAGGGTGACAGTCTCGGTGCCACTGTCATTCAGAGTGCCTTGGGAGAGCACAAATAGTCAATGGTCACATGGAAATACAATGATTCCTAGTCAGTGATAACCAAGCTTGGCTGAGATAAAATGCTAGAGTGCCTTGCATCATGTAGGATCTATCTTCATTGTCCTCTCCTATATATCTCCATGTTTTCAGTGTACATGCACATGCATTGATGAGAGTACAGTGCATGCTTTGTGTATGTATACATGCATACACATACATGACTGAGCCCAGCCATTCAGAATGGTAATGCGCAAACCATTATGGCATCATGAGCCCTGTATTATCTTTTTAGTGAAATTTGCAATTTCATTCAGTGGAGTAGTGGATAAAATAAGGCAAAACAGAAATTTTGCACCTCCCATGACTTCCTTAGTGCTATGAGGTAGCAAATTCATAGCTGGGGATTCCAGTGCAAGTTCAACAATTTGGCTAATGTTTTCACTACTGTAACTTCAACCTTTGGCTAGATTTCAGTTTTATATAAAAATATACAGTATCCAAGATTAGGCAGGGTAATGGTCATTCCAAGTTTTCTTGAAATTGGATGGTTCAAAAGAGGTGCAGCTCTGAAAAAAATATGTTATAATATCTACTCTCACTGAGTTACATAAAAAATGCTGGTTTCTTGAAAGTACAAACTGAGTGACACTGTGGTAAATGGTATGATGAACAGAAATTGCCTTATAAACACAGCAACGCTTGTAGAGTCATTAAAATTGTACAACTATTTTACTAAACAGAACAGCTAAGTAATTTTCTGAGAAGGCAGTTAACACTGAGGCAAAAGTATTGAAAAAAGTAGCTGCAGCTCACATCACAATGAGTGGCATAACAAGTATTTGTCGTAGTATGGTTGCAACTTATTTTTGACATTTTTTTATTAGTAGTAGTAGTATTTTTTGTTAGTAATAACAGGAAAATGTACAATCTGGCAATAGTCCAAATACTTCTCAACTGTACAGATTTTCGCAGAATGTCCAGATTTTTGCTTCATAGCTTTGGTCTGCTTCTCATAAAGTTGCGGTTCTCTGGCAAATCGCTGGTAAATCATTGAGGGTTGAAGTCAGAAAATCATAACAGGCATTTAAGTTTCAGACTTCATACCATTTAGAAAATTCATGCTAATGCAAAACCTGTTATTCTATCAACTTTCTAAGTTTATAAGAATAATATTTAAAAAGTGGCCCTATTTTGAGCCTTTATCCCCCCCCCCCCCATTATTTGTGGCTTTGTCTAGATTTTTTGTTCTAAGAGGTTGAAAGGTATGCTCCTAGACATTATTAGTGATGGGTGTCCTCTGTCTTGCATTAAAATGTACTCGTAATGCACATTCAAGAAATCCATCTGAGTTTAAATTCTAACTTGTTAAAATGAGGATTCTGTGTTTACTGCTGCTGTATGTAAGGCTAGAAATTATAAAGACATATTCAAACTGACACTTGCTTAAATTACATCCATCTGGATGTAAAAGGGAGGCATTTCAAAGGGTTCTTGTATGCATAAGATTCATCATGGCATGTTGAAAATAATCCAAAAGTGGCTGGGTACATGAAGTGTTGATGGACGCCATGTTTTTACAACTGTGTATTAACCACAGGGGTAGCACTGACATAACATCAAAGATGTGGGCACTGTGATATAAAATCCTTTTCTTTTCCCCGTTCCAGACTCTGTGACTCACCAAATGTGCTTTCTTGTAACTTCATTAAGAATTATCCAAAGGACTATCACTTGTGCCTTTCATAGGATTGTGCTCAGATTCCTTTTATGACAGTTATGAGACCAGGACCTTGCCTTCATTTTAACAAAATTGTGTAACAGAAAATGGTGCAAAAGATGTAAACATCTCAGAAATTATACAGGATACAGCCTTTGACAGTTTCATATAAATGGTTATCATACTAGGGTGGATGCCAAAAACATTCACAAGACATTTTTACAGTTCTATAGCGAGGAGAAAATATAGCTGGAAAGGCAAAGTGGGTATCCCAAGGATGTCAAAAGCACGGGTGCACAGTCACTTTCTTAGAGGTCCAGACCAGGATCTGCAGCCAACACATCAAGGAAGCTAATAATCAGGGATTACACTGCAAGACAGCAGCAGTGGGAATGAGGAATGGATATGGATATGTGGGTCGCTGAGGAGAGGCAGAGGGCTGGGGAGAAGCTTTATGATGAGAATAATATCTAACTCAGTAAGAGAGATGGAGCACAGCTGAAAAAGGCTTGTGGATTCCAATGTACCTTTAAACTGAGCTGGAGGGAGAAAGGGAAGAAGACAAGGAACAGAGACTTTTCCATAAGGTTTAAGTTGGCAACCCAGTGATGCTTGGAACTTAAGTATACAGTGTCCTTCTTGGAAGTCATACCAGTGCCTGCAGCCCACATAGCAAGGAAGCTAAGAACCAGGGATTACTGAGAATGACTGCAGCAGTGGACATGAGAAATGGATATGGATATTTGGATAACTAAGGACAAGCAGGGCCTAGAGAGAAATGCTTTATACTGAGGATAGCATCTAATGCAGTAAAGGAGAGGCAACAATGCTGAAAAAGAGATTTGAGAGGCATCTGGACTCTACCATTCCTTTAAACTGAGGTAGAGGGTGAGAGTGAAGAAGAAGAGTGCTGCAACATAGGAACAGTATTAGGCAAACAATCACAGAGACCATAAGAGGCCTAGTAATATGCACTTTTAAACAGACACACTTTACAGTTCTTGTGGCACTTTATGAATACTTAACAGTGCCCACCTCCCAAATCAAGCAAGGCTGTATGTATTAATGCAGGTGCAAGTTTACGTCTTCCCATCCAGTCATCAAGACTAGCCTTTAAGGTTGCCAAAGTAGTGCTTTACCTGACCTGTAGTGGTAACCTATTCCATAGACTGGGAATGTATTCAGTTAGAAACCGCAAACAAGTTTTGTTTATTAGCTGGTGTAAATTTAGGACCCTAGTTCAGATGTTTGTAGAGCCACTAGTTTTGCAAAGAAATAGTAGATCAGATGGGACTGGGTCTTTCATGGCGTGAAAAGCAAGACCCAGGTCATTTTGGAACAGCCAATAGTTTACTGAGTATAAGGAGTGTTGTGCTAATCTGGAAGGATACTTGAAGGATTTAAGACATTTAATTTTTTTTGGTTAAAAAATGTTGGAGCCTTTCCACTTGAGCAAAATGCTTGTATTTTTACATACCAAGGGGGCACTATTCAATGATGGGTCTTATGAGGGAAGAATGCAGTGGTAAGATTACTTTTTTGGATCTTGCAGATATTCCCTTGCAAACTAACTGGGCCAGATAGAAGGATTTCCTGACTATGGTAAAAACACGATGATCAAATGAGAGAGAGAGAGAGTTGTCCACATTAGTATCTGGATATCTAATGACTATCTGTTTGAAGCAGAGAACCTGTACATATGAAGGGGAACAGCTTTTCTTTGCTAAACGTTATTATGTACACCTTTTTGTATTTAGCTTGAGATCATATTCAGTACAACAGGTATATGCTTCCAAATCCTTTGGAAGCAGTTTAGTATCAGTGGATTAATGGATAACAGTGCCCAGTTTGGAGTCACCAGCAAATTTGGTCAACCACACTTCAGGGATATTGGCTTCAATGTATGTAACATAAATGAAAAACAGGAGAGAGCCCAGCACTAATCCCTGCTGTACCCCTCTAGTTACAATTTTACATTCAGAGAGGGTGCCAGCAGCTTTTCTTACTAGGGATCAGTTGGATAGCCAGTTTACACCCCAGCAGGCAATGTAGGGGGTTACATTATTATTAATGTTATGTAATGACTGGAGCCTGGGGAAAAAATGGAAGAAACTACAGGTCAAGATGGAGGAAAGTACAGGTCAAGATGGAGGAAAGTATAGGTCAAGATGGAGGAAAGTATAGGTCAAGATGGAGGAAAGTACAGGTCAAGATGGAGGAAAGTATAGGTCAAGATGGAGGAAAGTACAGGTCAAGATGGAGGAAAGTATAGGTCAAGATGGAGGAAAGTACAGGTCAAGATGGAGGAAAGTATAGGTCAAGATGGAGGAAAGTACAGGTCAAGATGGAGGAAAGTACAGGTCATTTGAGAGTTTGCCAAGGTGGACATTTCCAGTATAACAGAGACTTGGACAGTGAAAAGGGGAGAACTGGGATATGGCAGTTGTAGGCTATTGCATACTCAGAAGTGACAGGAAATGAAAAGGGAGAAGAGCGATTGTTTATGTAAGAGATGGGAAGGTTGCATAGTGCTGGAGAAAGAAGTGGAAACAGGGAACCAGAGCAGCAGAATGTGAGTGAATGTAAGAATACTGACAGGCAAATGGGGGGTTGCATATGGTGACTGGACATCATCTACATCTCTTCAAACACATCAGTGGAGGAGGGATATAGTCTGTTGCCAGACAAGTTCAGAACCTGGTGGCATGGAAAGAGGCTACTGGTGGTGGGAAAGTCTCTATCTCCCAACTGTAAACTGGACAGTTCCTGTATGGAGAGTAATGGGCTATATCAGGAACAACTGGTTCACATAGTGCAAAATGGTACCATGCAAAAAAGTATTCTGGACATAGTCTTCACCAGTGCAGCAAAGCAAATGATATGAATGTGAGATTTCCAGTGGCGAAGAATGACCTTGCTTCAGTATAGGTCACCTTAGCTAGAGCATTACACATGTGTGGAACAAAAATATAGAGTGGGGGCTATAGAAATTAGACTATTTGCAGCTGACAATAGAGGTAAGGCATGAACTAGGACATTGAAGAAATGTTGTGGGTCAGAAATAGGACAAATCATTGTGGAACAAATAATCAGGAACTATATTGTAGCCCGACTACTAAAAGACCACCTACACTGACTGCATCACTACAAATGATCACAGACACTCAAACAATGCCTATTCTAGTGATCACACAGATCATTCAAAACTTTAAAATAAAAATTAAAAAAAATACGCACGGACCAAATCTCAATGCACTTCTACACCACTGATAAATATGTATATTAACTCCTTTAAGATCCGGCAAACTTAAGGAACGAGAACAGTTCTTACTGTGTAATAATAACGGTTTCCTCTTCTCCATGCTTGCACGATCTCTAATTTGGCAAGTAAACTAGTCAATATTACTGCTTGATTATCTGGACTTTGAATCACTTGTAATATGTGGTAACTATGGCATTCAATATGTAGAAGCAAGTCAATTGGTATTTGCTTATGGGGTTCGTGATTGCACATCATCATCATCATCATCATCACCTCCTTTTTCCCATTTTCTACATGGGGTCATGGTATCATGTTAACTGTCACCACCACTGTCGATTCAGTGCCACACCCCTGCCTTCTTCAACACTCATGCCTGACTGTCGCAGGTCTTCTCTCATGCCTTCTTCAACACTCAAGCCTGACTGTCGCAGGTCTTCTCTCACGCCTTCTTCAACACTCATGCCTGACTGTCGCAGGTCTTCTCTCACACCTTCTTCAACACTCATGCCTGACTGTTGCAGGTCTTCTCTCCTGCCTTCTTCAACACTCATGCCTGACTGTCGCAGGTCTTCTCTCATGCCTTCTTCAACACTCATGCCTGACTGTCGCAGGTCTTCTCTCATGCCTTCTTCAACACTCATGCCTGACTGTCGCAGGTCTTCTCTCATGCCTTCTTCAACACTCATGCCTGACTGTCGCAGGTCTTCTCTCATGCCTTCTTCAACACTCATGCCTGACTGTCGCAGGTCTTCTCTCATGCCTTCTTCAACACTCATGCCTGACTGTCGCAGGTCTTCTCTCATGCCTTCTTCAACACTCATGCCTGACTGTCGCAGGTCTTCTCTCATGCCTTCTTCAACACTCATGCCTGACTGTCGCAGGTCTTCTCTCATGCCTTCTTCAACACTCATGCCTGACTGTCACAGGTCTTCTCTCATGCCTTCTTCAACACTCATGCCTGACCGTCGCAGGTCTTCTCTCATGCCTTCTTCAACACTCATGCCTGACTGTCGAGGTCTTCTCTCATGCCTTCTTCAACACTCATGCCTGACTGTCGCAGGTCTTCTCTCATGCCTTCTTCAACACTCATGCCTGACTGTCGCAGGTCTTCTCTCATGCCTTCTTCAACACTCATGCCTGACTGTCGCAGGTCTTCTCTCATGCCTTCTTCAACACTCATGCCTTACTGTTGCAGGTCTTCTCTCATGCCTTCTTCAACACTCATGCCTGACTGTCGCAGGTCTTCTCTCATGCCTTCTTCAACACTCATGCCTGACTGTCGCAGGTCTTCTCTCATGCCTTCTTCAACACTCATGCCTGACTGTCGCAGGTCTTCTCTCATGCCTTCTTCAACACTCATGCCTGACTGTCGCAGGTCTTCTCTCATGCCTTCTTCAACACTCATGCCTGACTGTCGCAGGTCTTCTCTCATGCCTTCAACACTCATGCCTGACTGTCGCAGGTCTTCTCTCATGCCTTCTTCAACACTCATGCCTGACTGTCGCAGGTCTTCTCTCATGCCTTCTTCAACACTCATGCCTGACTGTCGCAGGTCTTCTCTCATGCCTTCTTCAACACTCATGCCTGACTGTCGCAGGTCTTCTCTCATGCCTTCTTCAACACTCATGCCTGACTGTCGCAGGTCTTCTCTCATGCCTTCTTCAACACTCATGCCTGACTGTCGCAGGTCTTCTCTCATGCCTTCTTCAACACTCATGCCTGACTGCCGCAGGTCTTCTCTCATGCCTTCTTCAACACTCATGCCTGATTGTCGCAGGTCTTCTCTCATGCCTTCTTCAACACTCATGCCTGACTGTCGCAGGTCTTCTCTCATGCCTTCTTCAACAGTCATGCCTGACCGTCGCAGGTCTTCTCTCATGCCTTCTTCAACACTCATGCCTGACTGTCGCAGGTCTTCTCTCATGCCTTCTTCAACACTCATGCCTGACTGTCGCAGGTCTTCTCTCATGCCTTCTTCAACACTCATGCCTGACTGTCGCAGGTCTTCTCTCATGCCTTCTTCAACAGTCATGCCTGACCGTCGCAGGTCTTCTCTCATGCCTTCTTCAACACTCATGCCTGACTGTCGCAGGTCTTCTCTCATGCCTTCTTCAACACTCATGCCTGACTGTCGCAGGTCTTCTCTCATGCCTTCTTCAACACTCATGCCTGACTGTCGCAGGTCTTCTCTCATGCCTTCTTCAACACTCATGCCTGACTGTCGCAGTTCTTCTCTCATGCCTTCTTCAGCACTCATGCTTGACTGTCGCAGGTCTTCTCTCATGCCTTCTTCAACACTCATGCCTGACTGTCGCAGGTCTTCTCTCATGCCTTCTTCAACACTCATGCCTGACTGTCGCAGGTCTTCTCTCATGCCTTCTTCAACACTCATGCCTGACTGTCGCAGGTCTTCTCTCATGCCTTCTTCAACACTCATGCCTGACTGTCGCAGGTCTTCTCTCATGCCTTCTTCAACACTCATGCCTTACTGTCGCAGGTCTTCTCTCATGCCTTCTTCAACACTCATGCCTGACTGTCGCAGGTCTTCTCATGCCTTCTTCAACACTCATGCCTGACTGTCGCAGGTCTTCTCTCATGCCTTCTTCAACACTCATGCCTGACTGTCGCAGGTCTTCTCTCATGCCTTCTTCAACACTCATGCCTGACTGTCGCAGGTCTTCTGTCATGCCTTCTTCAACACTCACACCTGACTGTCGCAGGTCTTCTCTCATGCCTTCTTCAACACTCATGCCTGACTGTCGCAGGTCTTCTGTCATGTCTTCTTCAACACTCACGCCTGACTATCGCAGGTCTTCTCTCATGCCTTCTTCAACACTCACGCCTGACTGTCGCAGGTCTTCTCTCATGCCTTCTTCAACACTCATGCCTGACTGTCGCAGGTCTTCTCTCATGCCTTCTTCAACACTCATGCCTGACTGTCGCAGGTCTTCTCTCATGCCTTCTTCAACACTCATGCCTGACTGTCGCAGGTCTTCTCTCATTCCTTCTTCAACACTCATGCCTGACTGTCGCAGGTCTTCTCTCATGCCTTCTTCAACACTCATGCCTGACTGTCGCAGGTCTCCTCTCACACAATCCATCCACCTCTTTGCTGGATGCCCTCATTTCCTCTTCCTTCCTGTCTTTCTTTCTGTCCCAAATCTTCTTCACCAGATTATCTTCTGCTTTTCTGCACATGTCTGCAATTGCTTTGGCTTCTGCTCTTATGTCCTCATCTCTTCTTCTGTCCCACAGTGTGCATCCTACCACCCATCTGAGGCACTCATAACCTCTAGCTGCTTTCTCAGCTACTCTGCTTTTACTGCCCAGGTTTCTGTACCATAACATAGTACTGGTCACACCACTGTTCTGTACAGCTTACTTTTCAGCTTCTTTGACATTCTTCTGTCATACACTACACCAGACACCCTATGCCAATTGACTGCAACCCCTCTTATTCTAGCTTTGCCTCTTCATTCAGACCCCCCTTCTCACCAACCACCCCTCCTAGGTACTTGAAGCGGTTAACCTGTTCCACATCCACTATGTTCCCTTTTAGCTCAATTCTTAGCTTCTTCTGATTCCCCAATTTGCTGACACTACAACTGTCTTATCTGTACTCAGATTCATGATTGCACATTTTATTTATTTTTTTGCACCCACTCAATGGACCGACTTTCTTCATTCTACTGACCCATTCATTTCTAATTATTCCATTTGTTTCCCAGAGAGGTGAGAGTAAGGCAGCAGTGATTGGGTCAGCCTGCTCAACCCAGCAGGCTATCCCCCCATGTTATTATGCCCCATGGCAGCTCCCTGAAGCTCCATTAATTCTGCCTACCCAGCAGGTTCATGTAGGCCCCCATATAGTAGTCCTATGCATGGGAGTAAAACACCTTGTATTCTCCCAGGTGTCATGCAAAGCAGCAAGTCAGAGCTTCCTCCCTCCCACAAGGACAGAGGACCCAGCAGCACCCACCCTGACCTGTCCCCTCCACTGTCCATGCCACTAACTGAACATGGGTCACCTAGGTGACACTCAGGGTTTCATCCCTCTTCACCATGGGGATGGACAGTATGACTGCATATCTTGTCCCAAAACAACATGCAGAGTGATCTGCACAGAAGAAGGAAGGGCAAACCCATTTAAGGCCAGAAGAAAAACAATTAAGTATCTTATGAAGGCCAATGCTGAACCAGAAAGGCAACTAGCCGATGGTGTAAAGCAGGGAGACAAATACTTTTTCAGATGCATTCCACAGGGAAGAAGAAGTAACTTAAATAGACTGATCAAAGACAAAAGGTAGGATGCAAATGAAAAGGACATTGTGGTGAAAGGAAAAATGCAGAGGGAGTTCAGAAATGGATGAATCAATCAACGTGAAGGAATTGGTCAGCTTATAGGTGGACAAAGCACTTCACTGTGAAGGGATACTGAAACTACCCCAGCAAAAACTCTCACAGAAACCTTTGTTAGATCTCTGGTCAGATAATTATAGTACAACAAAACTTCACTTATCTAGCCCACACAACTTCAGGCCACTTAGTCTGACATCAGTAGTTAATGAAGTGACTGAATGGTTCTTGGGAGAAAGATTCTTGAGGAAGCTCTAAAGAACAACCAGACTGAGGGTTCAAACCACAGAGGTTTCAATGGCAAGTAGTGTTGTCTAGAAACCATCTGCAGTATATAAATAGGTAACTGCACAATTGGATGAAGAAGCATCGGTAGATGTAGTCTGTCTGGTCTTCACTGAGGTCATTCATTCCATGCCACATCAAAGAACACCCAGTAAGCTGAAAAGGCTATGTATAAGACAGAAACAAATGAACACAGAGAGTGCTGTGGTAAGATGATTTCTTTAGATCACAAAGGTGAGGAGGGGCTGTCAGGAGCAACATCAGTGTTGCTGTTCTCAAGGTTCGAGATAATTGTCATTGATGCATCATGTAGGGTAACTTATAGATAACCTACTTGAGATAACATAAATATTTAGGCCATGGGTCTGTATGGAGAAAGAGCCTAGAAAGGGACAGGGATGTCCTCTACATGTAGGCAGAAAGGTAGCAACTAAAGTTCAGTGCAGACTAGTGCAAGGTTCTACATTTTGGATACTGTAAACTGAAGGTCACTTACAAGTTGCAGGATGCAAAACTAGGAGAGACACTGAGTGAGAAGGACAAAGGAGTTGTGATTACATCCACCATGGACCATCGGGCCGAAGTAGAAAGAGCAGTAGGAACAGCCAGCAAAGTCCTAGGCTACAACCTGCCGGGCACCAACTGCAAGGATAGTGAATTTGCTTATATGTACATGCATATATGTACATGTCCACATAAACAACTACACAGTTTCATACACATACCCCTTCCCCAGTGAGTTTGTTCAGAACACAAAACATTGAACAAACACATCATCTATTATCATTAATTGCACCAAAATCATCAAAAAATGTAATTGCGAATGTAAACCAATATGTTATGGTTGCAACTACCAAAAGTAAAACAAAAAAATAACTTTTACATGGAGGGGCTTTGCCCCCCCCCCCACACACACACACATACACCTCCAGACATGAAATATATTAATTTCAGGGTTATAAAACCTCGGAGAAAGGGGAAGAGCCCTTGAATTATGTAATGATCAGTCTAATAAAGTTTGATCATTATATAATTTGACCAACTGTACCAGTGATGAAAAACACCAGCATTTCAGCAGGTGATGAAACAAGTGCAGCGATAAGTCATATAGCACCCATATATATGTGTGTGTGTGTGTGTGTGTGTGTGTGTGTGTGTGTGTGTGTGTGTGTGTGTGTGTGTGTGTGTGTGTGTGTGTGTGTGTAGATCGAAAATGAAGACAGTAAATACAAAACATCATAAAATAAAGACTGAACACTGGACCACATATAAAAATACAGAGTAAAGTATTTTTATGGGGTGGGGGAAAGTCCCCTGCACCCACCCATGTGAGAAGGACAAGCTCCCACACCACTTGGACTTAAATATACCAACAACTCAATGGTTGCACCAACTATAAAAAAGGCAAATTTCCCAAACAATGAAAATCAATAATAGCTATACCACTCAACCTCTATACAAAAAAACTCTGCACAAACCCAAACATAATGCCCAGAGACAGCTCTTAAATATGACTCTAATTCACTTTAAAAGTTAATAGAACAAAAGGTTTTCCATCATTATAAACTGCCCTAATTCTAAAATATACACAACTTCAACCTCTTCAATGACTTTCTGAAACTTCAGCATTACAGCCAATTGCACAAACTGGCATTCACTGAAATCTGCCATTGTTCAAAAAAGACAGCCCTATCATATGTTTGACAAATAGCTCTCAAAAAATCATGGACAAATCCAGATAAAATCAGGAATACTCAGGGACACTTAAAATATTAGTAGTATTAACTTGAAGCATTGATAGAATAAGACAAATTTAAAATTTCTTAAGTAAAAGAACGCTATAACTCTTAATTATTGTTATTATTTATTAGGTGTAATGCATCATGTTTTCTCCAAAAGTAACCAGTTTTTCGGAGAGATTAAGCAGGACACAGCTTAAATTTGAGTCATAATCAGGGATGCCACTGAAAATTAGGGATAGTTGAGACATATGGTTTGATTATATATGTACTTATCACCTTGATACAGCACTCTTGTTATAGATAGTACCCCAAAAAGGCGAACCCCATTTCTCGGACACCCACATCCCCCGGAATCTCTTTTAAAGTTTTTTTGTCTATTCCTTCTAGCATGTCGAGGGATCAGTTGCTAGTGTCCTCTCCTGCTCAGCTGGTGAACCTGGGAATACTGAGGCAATGTTACAATTGCCTCATGTACACAGACAACCCTCTCCTCCTCCCACAAAACACAAATACATGCGAGAGATGCAACTATACGGCCAAACTGGAGGCTGAGCTCTCTCAACATAGGACTGGCAAGACCAGACAGGAGGAGAAGGTTACCACACACACTATAGACCCAGTCTCACATAGTACCATCACAACCTCAAATCATACACATAAACACACAAAGACATACTCAGAGGCTCTGAGCAAAAATCTACCAAAACAGCAGAGGCCACCAAAGCAGACACCCAAACAACTACCACCTCAGAACACAACACCTGCAACACATAGACCTCACAGTCAGAGTGTCAAACAGTCACAGCCCTTAAGGCCAAACACAATGCCAGACACACTAGTCATTGGTGACTCCATAGTCAGACACACTGACGTCCCGCCACCAGACTGAGTAAGGAGAGGGTTACAGTAAGCTGCCTGTCGGGCGCTAGAATCCGCCACATAACGCAAGCACTCAGGTCTCTCAACAGCAGGTACAAATACGACTCAGTCATTGTCCACGCTGGTGTAAACGACCTGAGACATACCTCCTTGGACTACATGAAAAGAGACATTGAGGAGCTCTCTGATTATGTAGCCCAGGCAGGTATGACCCTGACCTTGAGCAGTATCCTACCTTCACCAAGAATGATGCCACAATACAGAGATAAGATGATCAGCTTTAACAATTGGCTTAAACTCTGGTGTCATTCAAAGGAGATCCAATGTCTGTCTGCCTGGGATGACATGCTGGACAAGCCACGCTGTTTCAAGGGACGGCTTGCACCTGTCACCCTGGGATTCCGGATATTGGCAAAGGCTCTTGCCACCCCATAGTGCCTTTTTAGGCAAGGCTTAAATTCTAAACCTACCACCCTAGAACACAAAAATGGAAAAAAGCTAAGGGTAATGCTGCTCAATGCCAGAAGTCTCAATCTCAAAATGCACGCACTCGAGGCCCTTCTCAGTATGGAGAACATCGATGTCTGTGCTGTGACAGAAACCTGGTTCAAGGCTCCTGAGAGCACCCCAGCACTATCAGGTTTTACCTCATACCATGCGTTCCGGCCCCAAAATCCGGACAATACCAAGAAAGGAGGGGGGTATCCATATTCATCAAGGACACCCACACCTCAAGATTGGTGGCAATGCACGATGCATTGGAGACCATCCAGGTGCAATTAACCATAGGCAAGACTGCTCTGCAAATTGTAGCATGTTACAGGCCACCCTCACAAACTCAGGAACCTCACATGGCTTTCCTGAAAACACTGGAGGAGATAAATGTATCTCCAAACACCATCATACTAGGTGACTTCAATTACCCTAATATAGACTGGGAACACTACTCAAGCCCAAATACCCTAGCCCAAAAGTTCCTGGAATTCATAAACTCAAACGCCATGGAACAACTGGTCACCATCCCCACAAGAGGAGAAAACATACTTGATCTCATCATCACGAACATGGGAGCACAATGTTCAACACCGGAAGTATACCCCTCACTGGTGAGATCAGATCACAAACTAATCTCGCTGGAGGTCCTCATCCCACCCCACCTGAAATAAAAAAGACCACAGTAAAGAACTTCTCGAAAGCCGACTTCACACTTCTAAAGACTAGTGTGGTCTCCTTTAAGGCCCCCGAGCCGGCGGAAACAGTACCCAAGCCGCTGAATCACTTACAAATGCCTTCTACCAGCACCTACAGGACTGCATGGATAAGGCAATCCCAAGCAAAACAAAGACTCTTTGTACCAAAGGCAAGCGTCCAGTCTGGTGGACCCCAGCCATAAACAAACTCTACAACAAAAGGAGGAAGCTACTACAAGATAGAGCAAAATCCTTAAAAGGTAAGACACCTTTGATCACTACAAGTAAAAAACTAAGAGCTCTCATAAAATCATCCAAAGCAAACTTTGAGAGAAAAATAGCTAAAGACTCAAAAGACAATCATAAGGCCTTCTTCAGCTATGTTAGAAACCTGGGAGGAAACTCCCAGATATACTCAGAACTAGTTCAAAATGATGTGAAGATTACTGATCCTACAGACATTGCCAACATACTGGCTGACAGGTTCAGTGCAAACTTGTCCCCAAAAGGAGAGATATCTATACCAAACGATTGTAGCCCCCCAAACATCTCTAATGCCCAAGTGAGAACTGCTCTCTCCAAAGCAAAAAACACAGCATCCATGGGACGTGATGGTGTCCCTGGCTGTGTGCTCCACGAACTCAACGAGGAACTAAACCCACAGCTAGGACAGCTGTTTAATCATAGTCTCACCTCTGGATACGTACCAGGAGTGGCGCACTGCGACAGTGGTCCCACTTCATAAAGGCGGTGCCTCCACCGACCCTGGAAATTACCGGCCCATTAGCTTGACAAGCCTTATCTGCAAAGCCATGGAGAGGATCATAATGGATCTCATAAACAAAGACATAGGGAATTTGCAGACTTTGGATCCAACCCAGTTTGGCTTTGTCAAAGGCAGATCATGCCTTTTAAACTTGGTTGACTTTTTCAAAACAGTCACCAAAGCCATTGATGAGGGAAAGGCAGTCCATACAGCATACCTCGATCTGGCGAAAGCTTTCGATACAATACCCCACTCGGGTATCATTGAAAAACTCATCAGCTTAAATGTTAACCCATACATCACAAGATGGGTTGCAAACTGGCTGAGTGACAGAACCCACAGGGTCAGAGTTGCTGGCGCCATGTCAGACTCTAAGCCTGTCACAAGTGGTGTCCCACAGGGCTCAGTCCTGGGCCCACTCTTGTTTGGCATCTACTTCTCCGAAGTACAAGCAAACACAGGAGGGTTATGGCTGACAAAGTTTGCAGATGACTGCAAACTGGCCAGTCGAAAACACATCTGACACAGATATCCTTCAGAAAGGTCTCACAGAAACGGATAACTGGTGCCAGAGCCATGGCCTAAAGTTAAATGCCAAAAAATGCATAGTCATACCCTTCGGGAAAAACAAGGTTACCCCTAGCTACCATATAGGTGGCAATACACTGAGCACAGAAGAAGTTATTAGGGACCTGGGGACCCAGGTTGACAGTAGCCTGTCATTCGACACCCATGTAGCTAAAGTAGTTAGGAAGACCTTCTACATTGCCCACCTTATCATGAAGGGATTCACATCTAGATCAAGGGAGGTCATAGTTTCCCTGTACTCATCACTCATCAGACCAATGATTGAGTACAATGCCCCATTCGGAATGTATCTGACCCGACACTTGCAGCAGCTGGAGAGGCCACAAAAGTTCCTCACCAAAAGGATAAAGGGTCTCAAAAATCTGTCCTATACTGCCCGACTGAAAGAACTTCAGCTCTATTCAGTCACTTACCGCTTGCTCAGAGGTGACCTGTGCCTGACATACAAGGCCATGTCAAACCCAGATTTGATGAATATGCTTCACCTCAATAAATCTAGATCCGTCAGAGCCACAAGGGCGGGAGACTTAAACCTTGACACGGCTATTAATAGGACGTGCTGGAGGGATAGATTCATCACCCAAAGACTCCCTATGCTGTGGAACAAAATCCCGGTATATGTGAGGCAGAGCACCTCGTTGGCCTTGTTCAAGAGAAATCTTGACCAATGGATGGGAGATCGCAGATATACCCCAGGGATTACCTCAGTGTCACTGCTTGACAGAGGCACAGCAAAACAATGGGTATAGTTCCCCATACTAAAGGGGTGGCGTAAGCCACAAAACTATGGGCTAGGCTTGTAAATGCCCTCGGGCAGATAGCCTAGTATAAACCTATGAACCTATGAACCTATGTAGATTCATAGGTAAATACTAGGCTAACTATTCTGGAGGGCTATTTTAAGTCTAGTCAATAATCCAAGGTCAGAAATAAACCCTTTACCTTGTGTCTCTGAGGTGAAGACCTTAACGATTATGTCAAACCCACCCCCTTATGTTAAAACATAACAATGTTCTATTACACACAAAAAAGCATTATTAAACAAATTTAACATTTCATATAATTTTAATACAGTAGGTTTACAATCCTCAGTCAGAGTTGTATGCCAATGGATAAAGTCAAATGATGTTATGAGTAAACATAGTATGCTAGGAAGCCCGTTGTGCAGAGGGGGCATTAACTTAATTAGTAAGAATGACCCAGGCTTGATTTGTGACCTCTATGCCAAAGCACAGGTGCAAAGGGGGGGTGAATGGCTAGTTGATTGTTTTTCTAGGGGGATCATTTATGTTTGTTCACACATCTTAGCTACAATCACAGATATTTAGTGGAATGATGTCTCCTAGCAACTGTTGTAGGAGTATGTAGAGCACCATTTTTGCGGCAGTCAGGCAAAAAGATCTACAGCTGCTCTAAGTGTATGTGGCCATACTCCATTAAGTGTATGTGGCCATGCCCCATTAAGTGTTTGTGGCCATACCCCGTAGCTTATTAAGTGTATGTAACCATGCCTCATTAAGGATATGTGTACATACCCCATACCCCATTAAGTGTATGTGGCCATGCCCCATTACGTGCATGTGGCAATATCCCATTAAGTGTATATGGCCATGCCCCGTTAAATGTATGCAGCCATACCCCATTAAGTGTATGCGTCCATACCCCATGCCCCATTAAGTGTATGTGAGCATACCACATTAAGTGTATGTGGCCATACTCCATTAAGTGTATGTGTCCATACCCCATGCACAATAAGTGTATGTGGCCATACCTCATTTTTATTAAAAGATGGTCAGAAAGAGACAGAGAAGCGGGGGGGGGGACCAGGGCTGTGGGCCTCTATGGCAGAAAAAGAAAGCACTGTGGAAAGATACCCAGGCAGGGTCTTGAAGAACATATGAGTGAATGTAGGAGTTTTGTCCACTGTGTTAGAGAGAGAAAGTATTGATGAGACACAGGTTGGGTATGCAGAGAGTAAAACAAGGTATCAAAGACACTGCCTCTTAGGTATTGACCAGAAAAGTACTATGAACTGTGAGACACTGTTTTCCTTTGAGAGACCTTTGAATTGACATGGCTTACACTGGCAGCTGGTCTTACTTTTCCTTTTTAAATGGATAATTCACTGCAAATAAAGTGCAGTTAAAGATTAAAGAAGACACTCCTGTGGTCTCTAACATTATACTGGTGGTTATTCAATGGTCAGAGTTTGACCTAACTATACCAAGCTATACTACATATTTTGATCCTCTTGTATCTGTCTACAAGTACAGACTCACCGTAAGCTGAATTCCCCAGGTGCAGGAAGACAGATTTTGGTGTGCGCTTCATGGGGAATCGCTAACATTTACAATTTTGGTAAATTGTGAGTCTAAAAAGGAGGAAATTCAAAGTCCATTGTTAAGTGAATTCTTGGCTGAATGCTAAGCAGAATGAGAGGCTTCTTATGTCCTGCACTGCAGTGGCATAGAAAGAGAGACAATACTAGAAGTCAGAGTCTGAAAGAGAAGTTAAGTGCAATTACTTATTATACTAAGTTTAAAAAGAAACGTATGGCATGTCGAAAAGTGGCAGAATGAAAAGCAATATTCAGCGTTTTGGCAAAGTGATGTGAAATAACTAGAAGGCTGCTTACTAAGATATGTTCAGTGAATTTATCACATTGTTGGAAGAAATGTGTTGGAAAAATGTACTTCCCGCGTGTACCACTTACTCATGAAAGAAATTGTTGAGGCAAGTAGTAAGCATGGCAAAAATGTGTGGCATTTCCAAACTTCAAAAAATAACTTTCTGAAATCAATAAACTATAAAATGTTGGGGAAATTCTTCTAATAAATGAAAAGTGTGGGAAAAAGTGAGGCAGTAACTGATATACAGTGTTAATACAATATGCCACTACAAAGTGTCTGTGCAGTAGTTTGCTGAGAAGAGTTACTGCACTGGCATTTCTAACAAAATAAGACAGACAGTTGTAGAGTGTGCACACTAGACAGTACTGAGGAAGAGGGTTGACGTTTTTCCTGAGAGCAACAAGTCAGTGGGAAATGCTGATTGCAATATATATTTTAGCTGCAATCTAAATGTAAAGTCTAAGTAATGCGTAAAGTGTTGCAGAAGCTAATAGCATGATATTTCTGAAACATCTGGAAGTACTAATGATATTGGTCAAGTGGTGTGGCATTTCTGAAAGAATTCAAAGGTACTTCTGAAAAGAAGTAAACTTTGAAATATTTATGTATTGTGTCAATCTGTGGAGTTCTGCTGGGTAAGTTTGTAACCTGTAAATGAACTGTGTATTAGAAATAAGGACCCTAAATGAGTGTGAACTGTTATAGTGAGAAGGAAACTGAATTACTGATGGTCTTGAAGCTGGTTGTTCTTAAAAAAGTCTTTAAACTTCTTCCTGTTAAGACTACATCATCATCTTAACACACTGCTCAAATAATTTCAGAGGATGGTGTGTGGGAAAGGAATATCAAATATGTGATCCAGACATTTGTTTGCATTTATGAATTGTCCTGTATTTAAAGCAAGTGAAAAATCACTGTCTGCTATCATTTTCTGAAAAAGAACTGTATTACCTCTGAAATATGCTGTCTTGGTAAATACTGAAAATTTTGTGCGTGTAATTACGCACTGCTTGTTAAGAATTAAAATCAAAGAGGCATACAGTGTGTGAAAGCCATCATATGTGGCGTGGTTTTATACAGAGCTGAACTTTTACTAGGTGCAGTCTGATGCAAAGTGATGACAACATTGAATCTTACTAGGTGATTTCTTTGGCAGGGTTTATAATTTCATACAGCAGCGAATCTTGCCAGGGGCTGTCAGTAATAAAGTAAGTACAGTAGTGCATTGTATTAGGTGCTATCCAAGAGAAATCTGTGGTGATATGTATGAGACGCCTAAACAAAAATCACCTCTTCCTTACAGGTAGATTGATTGGTGAGTACCTTCACTAGGTGGACCCTGATTTCACAAAATCTCACCAAGGTGACACTGATATATGGACTGTATTTATATAGCATAAATCATGGACACGAGTAGGTCAAAAATTAAAAGAGTCAGCTGGGTGCACAAGTCCCAGGATAAAAAAGTGCCCATTCCTGGTAGGCGCACTGGTGCCAGGACTGGAATAAATGACAGTGTAGAATCCTCAAAATACGGAAACATTCCTGCAATGGGGCCAGGCCAGGCCCAGGGGGAGGATGCCCCCCCCCCCCCATTGTAGAAGGAAGTAGTAGTCCATAAAAATCACAAAAACTGACAGGCCAAAGAAGAGCCATAAAGACGATAGAGTAGACTATTGAGGATAAGAAAGAAATTATGTATTGTTGTTATTATTATGCAAAAAGCTCAGAATTTCCATACACAAGATATACAAAACAATTAAGAGAGAAATTAGAGGAAAGAAAAATACTTCAGCAAGAAAAACTGTCAGAAGCTTCAAATGAAAATTTGTGTTCATTAATACAACAGAATTGTGAAAAACAGTATATAGATCAAGATACTTTGATCTGTTTGGAAAAAGAAGCATCTGAGGAAGTGCAAAAATATAAACAACAAAACCTAGAGATATTTGAAAAGTATGAAAAAGAAATATGGACATGGAAGAGAAAGAGAGATTTGATATGGTGCAATATTTATGCAAAGGAGAAAGCTAAATTAATCAATATAAAGAAGGCACCCCCAACGATATTTGAAGAGAAATACAGGCAAAGGCATCCAGATATGGAAAATTTCACAAGAAAAAAATAATATCACAAAGATGGAACATAGAAAAGATTAGTAGAGCAGAAGTTAAAAAATAGAAGTTAAAGTTATGGAGTATGGAGTGCCTGCGAAGAGAAGGAGTTGGTGTAGAAGGTCTAACACAGGTTACATCTGAACATGATAGACTGAGTCCCCAAGTAAGAAGAGAAGCAGGAAGATCAGGAGACGTCTGAAGAAGAAATATGGACATGGGAAAGAAAAACAGTTTTAATATGATGTAATATTTACACAAACGAGAAAGCAAAACTAACCAATACAAAAATAACAGCGCGAAAGATATTTGAAGAGAAGTACAGGCAAAGGAATCCAAACATGGAAAACTTTACAATACAAAAAATAAGGCAAAGAGGAAAAGTAGAAAAGATTAGTAATGAAGAAGTTAAAGAAATACAAACTGAGGTTGTGGAGTACCTGCAAAGGGAAGGATTCAGTGTAGAAAATAGAATGCAGAAAGCACCACAACAGGATAGAGCAATGACTAACCAAGTTAAGGGGAAACCAGTGGAACAGAAAGCAATTGGTCAGGTGCCATATCAAGATATTTTGGAGCCTTCCACAGGAAGTCAGTATAAACATTCACTTGAAGCTAGACAACAAGGGAAGGAACAGGAAACTGTGGAAACTCTGATGCAGTCAATGTTGAGGAGGGATAGGCCAGTGAGTTCCTATATGGCAGAACAACGGATAGCACAGGATGAAATCAAAGAGAAGGTGACACAGGAAGATGCTATAGAACTTTCTATAGAATGCCCGCAGGAAATGGAAAACAAGGGATGTGCCCTCAGTTTGGAAGAAAATGAGCTAAGAGAAGAGTTGCTTGATTTAATAGACATGGATAGATATATTAAGATCAGTGACAGAAATACACTGCAGAAGGTCAATAAAACCCAAAAAGTCAGAAGTATGATAAAACAAATGAATGCAGTAATTAGAACTGTCCACAGAGATCCATGCGATATCCAATTCAAACGTATAGCGTATACCCGACTAAGAAACAACAAAAATACTCCAAATATACTCTAAAAATGGTTCCACGGCTCACAACTCCTCCAGATACTATAAAATTACTTTTATTAAAAATAAAAAATTAACCACTTGAGGTTATTTAAAACAATACACACAGGTTAAGCGCTTTCATCTGCTGACCGCAGACTTTATCAGAACAATGATCTGTATGTATTTTATCCTTGTATAATAATTTATAAAATTAAACTCCAATGGGAAAGAACAGCCAATTAACTCCATCATGAGTAAAACATGACCTAATGAATATTCATTATTTCCAGCAGTTCACGTGTCTGCCTTTACTGTTCTTTTTACATCCTAAACAGCATTCTTTCGCCCTAACCAACATGTTCCAAATACTTAAAAATGTACATATGAAATATATAATGACACAAATTAAGTAACCATTTTTAATATTTTTACATCATGTTTAGTGCTAATATTTGCTATAAAATTGTACATAGCATAAATATACAGTTGTTTACTTAAGAAATATTGCTTGTATTCTCCCTTCATCAAACTTCATTGTAACTATAATTTTCTTGTTCAACATGTGTTTTTGTGTATAAATATACATTACCTCAACATAGTGTTCATACTCTTGCATCTAAAATTGGCTTAGATGGAATATGGTCATTCAGCCCCGGTTGCCTTAGCTGCATTTAACATAGGTTTCACCCAATTTAACCGCAACATTTCCACCCCTAGAGTTAACTTTAACCTGTTCCAGTATCCCAGACTTAAAGGAATGACTCTCCTCATGCATCTGTATATGTCTACACAGAACATTATTTCGATCTTTTCTTCTTATACAGTAGGTGTCGTCATATATCCTATTCCTCAATTGTCTAGCCGTCTTTCCCACATAATAACTCGGACATGTCACACACTTAGCCAAATATATGACATGCTGGGAAAGGCAATTCCCCTTCTTAAACCATATTTTAGATTGGTTAATGTTTCCTAAAGTTATTGTTTTTTCTTCTATAACATCCTTGCACTGCTGACACTGCCCACACTTCCTAGTGTATCCATCTCCTATACCACAAGTTGACCCTGAATTTCCTCTTTCAGATCTATTCTTTAAATTATACCCTGTCTTATACACATACCTAGGTGCTGTACCCACTTTGCTATATACCATTTCATCACATCTCAAAATGTTCCACTTGTGTCGAATGATGTTCTTTACTTCCTCTGCATATGGGCTATACTCCACCACACATGCCCTATTTTACTGAATGTCCTTATCTTTCTCAGGTTCACTTCTATACTTCTCCAAACCTATTCCTAAAAGAGGTCTAGATTTCCAACCCAATTCTTTTAATATGTATCCATTAATGTCATTTATTAAATATCTGGGATATCCCCTTTCCCCAAATAGGGTGCCAATGTGTTCTAACTCCTTTTTCAAGTCATTATATTACAATGTCATTCTGGTAGCTCTAATGTATTGGCCCTTCAAAATGCTCCTTTTTTGACTCACTGGGTGACAACTAGTGTATTCTAAATATGAATTACTAAATGTGTCCTTTCTGTATATCCTAGATTTAAATCCTCTAACACCATTCGAAATATAGGTGTCCAATAATAGGTACTAGTTCCATTTAGATATTTCACAAAGGCTTCAACTTCCTCCATTGTACCATCCCATAAGATGAAAATATCATCCAAAAACCTAGTGTAGCTTATACACTTACTAGCATATTGACTATCTAAGATATATTCATTTTCCAAGTCTAATAATTCCATGTTTGCATATATCGGGGTGCAGGCCGCTCCCATGGCAACCCCATTTTTTTGCCTATAATGTTCCCCTTCGAACCAAATATAGTTGAAGTCTAGTACTATAGACATAAATTCACAAATTAAACTTTTCTCCCACTCATATTTCATATACTTCTGAATACTGTTACTGAATCGTTCAAGACCATCATTTTTAGGGATGCAGGAAAATAAATCCACAGCATCAGTTGTTACATACACCAGTCCTTCCTTCCATAACTCAGGTTTTAACCTGCCCAGAAAGTCCCATGAATCTTTAACTATATGTGATACATTATCATAAATTGGTTTAAGCCATCCATCTATGACTATACCAAAAGGGAAAGTCTTAGACCTACTGCCTGAAATGATAGGTCTATATGGGGGATCTGCTACATGTTTGCATATTTTAGGGATCCCCACTATGGTGGCCAGTACAGGATGCTCCACTCGTAAAAATTGTACATATTCATATCAGTCCTATTATCCAGCAAAAACTCCTCTAGGTATAAGTCTACCCTTCTATGTCCTATGTTTACCTCATTAATAGAGGACAACATATATTTACTATCATTGTGTGGCATTTCAGATATTTTGTTATAATCTTCCATGCGATATAACAGAAATATGCAGGATATATTACTGTGCTACTAAATTAATAACTGATAACGTTCTACCATAAGAACAGAAGGTAGTGAAGGAAAGGAAGGGGATAAATTGAATACCATCATGAAAGTATCAAATAAAGAAAACTACAAAGCAATTAAGACAAGAAATGTCACTGTTAGAAGACTATAGAAGAGGGAATAGATAAACAAAAATACTAAGACAGACAGATGTGATAAATGCAATGAGTAGTATTAGAACAGACCAGGATCTTTCATGCACTATTGCAAATAACAAACTAGAAATTTCAGCAGAGGTGGAAAAACTTAGAAGATACACAGATAAATATAAAGGAAAAGTACAAAATAAGCAATTTATTGATGACCCAAAAAAATTTATAGAGAACTGGGAAATAAGGTAAAAGGAATTGAAAGACTGCCAAAAAAGAGGAAATAGATACATTTAGGAGAAGTATCTATGAAGATCCTGTGGAACATAACAAAGATGCTAAATGGATAGAAGAAGTAAAAGAAAGAATAAGAAGTTTAAAGGTACAGGATATGAAATGGGATGAAGTAACAGCCACAGAGATTGAAACAAAGTTAAGAAAAGCCTCTGACTGGAAAACCCCAGGCCCAGATGCAGTACCTAACTTTTGGTTAAAAGTATTAACATCTTTGCACAAGCTATTTATATGTGCACCCCAAACAGACATCAATCTGGCTAACAACAAGCAAAACAATGCTCTGACTTAAGAGTGAACCTGCAAGCTACCCTAAAAATTATAGACCAATAACTTGCCTTCCGACGACGTACAAACTATATACAGAAATTGATGCTGACAGAGTTTATAGTCATTTAGAAAAAAACTCAATTATAGCAATAGAACACAAGGGCAATAAAAGAAAGTCATATGGAACAAAGGATCATGTGTTGTTAAATTAAGTCATAGTGGTGAACTGTAAAAAGGGAAAAATTTAAGTTTGGCATGGATTGATTATAAAAAAAATTTGATAGTATCCCACATTCATGAATAAAAGAGTGCTTAAAAATGTATAAGATACACCCTACACTGATCGACTACATTACAGTGACCATGAAATTGTAAGGAGTGATTATTATCCCAGGGATAAAAATTCAAAGGGGGATATTCCAGGGTGACTGTCTGTCGCCGTTGCTATTCTGCCTTACCCTTAACCCATTAAGCTGTTTACTTAACAGCTTAGGCCATGGCTATAGTTTGGTTCCTAGAAAACAACAAAGTGTAAAGACTTCTCATCTTCTCTTTGTTGATGTTTTAAAACTGTATAGCTCATCAGATGAGGAACTGAAAGCACAGATGCAGGTTGTCAAAACTTTTTCAGATGATATAAGGATGTCATTTGGTCTTGATAAGTGTGCAAAAGCAACCTTTAAAGCAGGAAAACTGCAGCACCAGGAAACATCAGTTTGGAACAACAATGTGATATAAAAGAACTTGAGCAAGAGGAAGTGTATAAATATTTGGGAGTTGATGAAGGATCAACAATAAAACATGAACAAATGCAAATAAAACTTTGTAAGGAATACTTTAGAAGACTTAAATTAGTTCTGAAAATAGCGTTGACATCTACGAACAAAATCCAAGCTATAAACCAATTTGCTCTTCCTGTCCTAACTTACAGTTTTGAAGTGAGTGACTGGTCCCAAAACGTGTTGGATAGATTAGACAGGACAACAAGAAAAGTGCTTCATGCTCACCAAATGATTTATAAAAATCAGTGTATACCTAGATCATATATTCCCCATTCGAAAGGAGGGATGGGCCTCCCTGAATTTGATTACATGTATATATCTGCAATTGTGAGACTCCACACATATCTGTTGAGCTCACAAGACCCAAATGTAGTGAAAGTTTTGAAACATGAGGAGAATAAATCTAGGATGACTTCTCTATTTAATTTAGCAGAAGCGCATCAACATCAAGCAGGAATGGAAATCAAACCAGAAGTAGATAAAAATCAGGCAGCAACTGAATGTGCCAAAAAACAAAATAAATAATATGGGATGAAGGACCAGATGAGAAGGCAAGAAATGTGGAAGAAACATAAATATAGTTGCAAGTATAGGCAACTTCTGGAAGAACCTCATGTTGATCAGGAATGGACGCAGGAATGGTGAAGGAGAAGCAAATTTAAACCAAGAGCTGAAAGGTTAATACTGGCAGCCCAAGATAGTGGGCTACGTACATGCTGGTTTACAAAGTCCATTGAACATGTGGAAGAAACAGACAAATGTAGGTTTTGTAAAACTGAATTGGAAACAGCCACATACCTTGTTGCTGGAAGGACTGTATATCGTAAGGCATAATAATATAGCGAGACTGTTGCACTGGGGATTGTGCAAACATTATGGTACTGAAGTGGCTGAGAAACACTGGAAACATGAGCCACAAAGCATCCAGAAAATGATGAAGTCTACATCACATGGGATCACCCATTACCAACAGTTCAAAAGATAGATGCTAGAAAACTGGATATAGAGGTACAAGAAATGAAGACAAACGTAGCATTGATCACTGAAATTGTTACACCCAGTGACTATAGTGTCTTGCGTACAGAGACACACAAAGTCATAAACTATCAGGATCCGCAGGCAGAAACAAGAGCAATGTAGAAGAAAGATACTCAGACAGTTCCAATAGTAGTAGGAGCAATGGGTCTTACAAAAAAGAACCTACAATTTTATTTAGATATGTTACCAATCTGTGTAACCCCATACGGATTACAGAAGGAGTCATTACTGAGCACATTGTGGGTTCTGTGAAGAGTACGTCTGGCTGACATCAAAGACTGAAACAATACTAGTTTAATAAACTTTAATCGTACTTTGACTTAGGAATGGGGTCCATTCCTGTCATAGTATTAGAAACCCAAAAGACTTAGAGAAATTTTTTAAAAAAGTAGATTGTATTAAAGAAGTTATATATCTACAAAGTACTTGTTCTGTGCCCATATGCAATCTTGCTCCAGCAATAAAAGTTAGCTTACATAATAGCTAAGGAGTAGCCTGGAAAAGGAAGCTTCTGGCTGGAGTTATACTAAAAAACTTGCAGTAAAGATAAAGTTACATTATTAAAACCCTACATTATTTTGGGAAATTAAAGTTGCTATAAAGTGATCTTTCCTAAAAGAAAAACCCTCTGACAGGAAAAACTGGTTCACTGCTGAATAAAGCAAAAATAAAAAAATATATATTAATTCTGAAAGGTTAAAAGGTTAATCCCTCTACTGGAAAAAGAAGTTCCTTGTTGAGTAAGTCAAGGAAGGGTATTAATTTTGAACATACGCCTTTAGGAAGTGAAAATGGGGTTCATTTCTGTATAACGAAAGAAAGAAAAAAAAAAAAAAGAAAATTGTGTTTAGGCCTCGTAAACTGGTTATGAGTTTCTGGAAAAGACAGGCAAATGAGTAACAAGCAAAATATGAAGGATCTTCAGTTGGTTGGTCAGATGGTTCTATGGTGCTGCAATATGGATTAGTCAGGGAATGTGTTGGCCAACTATATGTGGTGCAACAGAATTGGAGTACTTTGCACCAGAGTGTTTCTGGCAGTCAGGAGGAAATGAATGGTCTGCAGTCTAATACTGCAAACATGCAAAGTGAAGATTTAACTGGAAGTCATGATGCTAGCTTTGTTTCTGACTGAACTAGAGCATTGTTAAGAAACAGGAAGTTGAAAGGCGTTGGAGTTACAGGAAATTGCAAAGGTTTACATTTATTTAATCCAGAATCAAGGACAAAAAAATGATAGTGGACAAATGCCTTAAGTCATTCTTAAATATCGTTCAACTTCACTTAAAAGGTTAATAAAACAACAATGTTTGTACCAACATGTATTTTCTGAACAATAAAAAGCATGAAACTGTAATGACTGGCATTACTGAGTGATTGCAATCCTTGGTGATTTATCTGAAGATCATAAATTTTATTAGGGGCAGAGAAAAATATGAGGCAAAAATCAGAGACAGCTGAGAGGAATGCATTCTGGTACAACAAAGGATTAAACAAGAAAAAGAGAAAATAAATGCAACACCATGTTGATCCAGATGGTGGTAGAGCAGAAGAAAATGCCAAAACAATGTTAGGCAAACCTCTACTATATAATTTTTTGAAGGGGACAAGCCCCCTGCACCCCCATCTCCAAAACTTATATACACCTACTCCAAGGTCACATAGCAGTGGAGGAAAGGGAAAACTCCACTGTCAGTGAATCTGTTTAGGCAACATTTCTTCAGTCTACTAGCATTTGATACATTTGCTGTCAATACACTATAGAACATAAAAAGATGATTAGATAATTGACTGAGAGCACAGAAATACTAAGAAAGTCAAAGGGTACTGTCTTCAATAAGAAAGTACTCGTAGCTACGGTGGAACATATGATTTCTGAACAAGATACAATGAAAATGATTTACAAGATTGTTGACTGACATAGAACAACAAAACATGTGGCAAAGTAGAATAGATAAAAAAGTCTGAGTTATCCCACAAGCTCCATGATGTTTCTGTTTCTGTACAAGTGGGAGTAGTGAAATACCAAAGTAAGGCTAAAAATATTAAGTCAAGAAGCAGCATAAATCAAAAATATCTAAAACCAAAATCCCAACTGCTGAATAAGAGTGCAGAGTAAAACAAACACAGGATAAAAGCATAGGAAACTCCAGGCTGCCACAGCATTTGACCAACTAACTTTAATAAAGAACTGGTAAGCACTTTCACAGTGTACAATACTGCTTCATCAGAGCATAGTAAAAGTAACAAAGCAGGCAAACTTTTAAATGCAAAGCAATCCAATCAAATACAGACATTAAAATCAGATGACAATTTAAAAAGCATCTTAGCAGTGACTATGTCATCTCAATATGCACCAGTAAAAATGCCTTAAACTGCCAAGCCCCCAACTCAATGCTGTAATGGGTATGATTTTAAAAACAGGTTTTAAAGATACCCTGTCATTTAAACCTGGTTCTATGAATGCTTTTAATAATAAAATCCATGTTTGTTCATCATATTCAGTTTAATTCTTTATGTCACCAACACTATCACTTTCATAAATAAACATATGTTGTGAATCATAGTTTTTAACATGTTTTGCTAAAGCGTTAATCTCTTTGCCTTTAGATATCTCATTCAGATGATCCAAGATCCTATCTTTAAATGCTCGGTTTGTCTTATGTACATAAAATGCATTACATGATGAACATCCTACATAATAAACAACATTCTTAGTTCTACAATTAGCAAAAAAATCTAAAGAAATTTCAGTACCAGTAACATTATGTACACAAGAATTAGAAGACAAAGTATAATTGCAAGCAGAGCATAAACCACATATGAATATACCCTTACACTGTGAACACATTTGTATTTTAGGATTTGAGTGTCTATAACACAATTGTTGTTTTAAGCAATGATTATTTCTAAAGCTAAATCTAGGTTGAATGTCAATAATCTTCTTGATATCTGGATCAGCCAAAAAGATTGACCAATGTTTCCTGAAAATGTCACAAACAATATTAACATCATTTGAAAATGTAAGAACAGGTCTGTTCCTAACTATATCAGCTGTTCTCACTACAGAGGATTGACCCTACTCTGTGCTCCTGGAAAAATAGGGTCTCCCCTTCTATCCCTAGTTCTTAACACTTCATCAATCCATTACTGCACCACTCTAACACTAAAGCTCCTGTCCAGAAATTCAGTTTTTAGTCTAAAAACTGTCTGAAGTTCAGCAGCATCAGCATTAAGTCTCATAGCTCTAAAAACTTGTCCTCTCAACACATTCCTGCTGATATAGGCAGGATGCATACTTGATCTATGTAATAAATTGTTTCTTTTAGCTTCTTTTCTATACATCCTAGTACCCAGGAGACTTAATTCTTTCATGGTAACCTGAACATCAAGAAAGTATATAGTTTTGCTGGATACCTTAGATGTAACCTTAAAAAACTGGTGGTTCCATGTAGCATCAGAACAAAGTCATTTAATTCTTCCTTGTATCACCCCAAATCATAAATATATCATCTACGAAACATTTGTAAAAGTAGATACGATGTACAAAACTATTATTGTTCAATAATTTATCAACTTCCCAACCTGCCAACAATAGATTAGGGTAGCTATTTGCACAAGCTGTGTTCATAACTACACCATTTCTCTGTATGTAATACTTACTGTCAAAAGTAAACACATTATTTTCTAAAATCAACTCTAACAATGTACATATTATGTCAACTTTATTCGGCAAAAAGTCTGTTCTAGTGCTCAAAAAATCTCCAATGCTCTCCAGACGTATGTCATTGGGAATGACAGTAAAAAGATACGTTACATCTAGGGTGACAAATAAAAAAATCCTAGTACTTTCAAAATCTGAGGCCCATGTATAAATATCTTATAAAATATTCTTGGTGTCTTACAATACAGTGTCTGTCCTGTCTAAGACATTTCTGAGCATCTTTTCTACATAAATAGAAAGAGGCTCTGTGACCCAACTTCTACTAGAAACAATAGGTCTCATAGGTGGTATAAGAAAATCCTCATGAATCTTGGGAAGCCCATACAACAATGGTACAAAAGGAGATTTAACTAAGTGCAACTCAGAATTAATTAAACCTGTAATCAAAAAGATCATAAACAAAAACATGACCTTTGTCCACATATACTTTGACTTGATATTTAGCTATATTCCTATATGTCTCATCATCATTTAACATCAAAGACATTCATTGTAAATAATATTGTTTCTCCATCACTACTATGCCACCATCTTTGTTAGTTGGTTGAATTTCAAGGTGTGTGGCACGACGAAGTTCACTCAAATCTAAATTCTCTTCAGTTGTTAAATTATAGAAATTATGTTTATGTGGCACAGAAAATACTCCCTATATATCTTCATCACTTAAAGTCACAAAGGCTTCCACAAACTTATTTGAAGTAGGAATAAAAGTACTAGGTTGCTTAAAGGGATGCTCAACAACAGGTTGTTTAGTAAACATTAAAGATAAACAAATGTTCCTAGCAAAACGTCTGAAATCTGATAACACTTCTCTCATATCAGAGGCTCAACTCGGTATAAAACTGAGGCCTCTATTCAAGACAGACACCTGTTGTTTAGTCAAAGGGTAAGAAATATTAAAGATCAGCTTATTCAATGTCTGCCTGGTTTTCATCGGTAACGTTTGTATCATGTAAAGAACATGCACCTTTCTGTTTCGACTCTTTGAGTGACCTTTCCTGAAATTCTGCTCTATAGGAAGTGGCGCTGCTAACAAAAAACCTTGAGCCACCTGGTCCACCACTCTTGAAGTGGAGGCAATGGGTTCTATTTGCTGTGAGTTAACAGTTACAGTCTTAGGTGAATTAACTCACGGGCAACATTCACTATACTATTCCTCTGCTGAGAATAAATATGGTTACTGCCACTAGTATTAACATCTTGCCCATTTTCATTCTCTACAACAATACCAGTTCTAGTCTCTAGTGGCCATGAAAAAACTGGGACATGCTTAAAATCATTTACATCATGCTGTAATTTCTTCAATTTAGCAGCATGAAGTCTCTTTTCATAACTAGCAACATTCTCAAAAACCTCTTCTAGATGTAATTTAAATGTCTCTGAGGTATATATCAGGTTCATCTCTTCTTGTAAACTCTTAATTTCATTAGCAAGAGTCTGTTCCCATGGTAGAAAAAAAAGTCAATAAGAAGTTTAAGATAGTCAGTACTCAACTGTATATTTAAAGATTGCCAGCGTTTCAGCAACTCAAGGTAGGTATTCTCATACTTAGGCATTTTGAGACTACGTAATCCCCAAAAAATGGCTTTAAAATGAATTGCAGCTTCAAAATGCAAGCACTGCCACTGGTAATGTTTATATTTAAGCAAATTGTTTTCTAAGTCTATTAAAAGCATATGAAATGATTCACTTACTATCTCTTGTTGTACACATTCCAGAAATGTCTAAATCAAACACAGGTTACAGAGCAAAAGAAACTCCAGGCTGCCACAGTGTCTGAGCAACTAACTTTAATAAAGAACTGATAAGCACTTTCACAGTGTACAATACTGCTTCATCAGACCATAGTAAAAGTAACACATTAGGCAAACTTTTTAAATGCAAAGCAATCCAATCAAATACAGACATTAAAATCACATGACAATTTAAAAAGCATCTTAGCAGTGATTATGTCATCTCAACATGCATCAATAATGGTTTGTTTAACTGTCTATAAGACTGCCAGATCACCACACACACACACACACACACACACACACACACACACACAATTCAATGCAACGTTTTAAGTGGTGAGATTGTGTTTGCTACATCAAAAAGTTATGTGAATCTAAAAATATATGTCTGTAGAAAAAAACGATTGCAATGAAAAAAATATTTGCATTTAGTGCCAGTTAATTCTAGCATTAAAGTTTACTGCAGAAGAAAGTGTTTCATACAAATTTCCTAGGAACACCTCCTGCATTTCAAATCTGCACAGCAGTAAATTAGAAAATGACAAATGCCATGATTTTTTTCTATTTTATTTTAGTTTAGTTATTTTTAATTTTTTTATATATTATCAAAAAAGTGTAATACTGTTCGCAAATGCTGAAAATGTGAGAACCCAAAGCAGATTACTTTCACACGGTGTGGGAGTGCCTGACCTTAAAAACCCTATTGCCAACAGTTTACCATTCGACAACATCAGCAGTGTGTTACCCTTTACCTGACTTAACAGATACTGACTTCTGATTATTTAGAGTTAATCAGGATAACCATGCAGCATGTAGGGAAATAATAGTGGCAACCTTAGCTATTGTATTCAAATTTTGGAGACAACGCACATTGGACTGGAGCAAGGGAGTAATTTCTTGTATGCACAGATAGCTTAATCAAAGTAAACATCATACGGTTAATCGTGAGGTTAATATGTTTTGGTCCACATTTAATCAATGCTGGGCAATGTTTTCATAGCTGTACCACTTGCTTGACTGAGATGATATATATAAGTGTTAATTATACAGGTCACTAAATTTGTTCAGCAAATTGTTGCTATTTATGTTTGTATTCTTGCTTTGTTTTATCATTTGAGATATTATAATAAATGGTTTATGGTTACTTAACAAAGGGATTTTCATGAAAAATAGAAAACTATGATACGGATCTTACTGTTATATGAACAAGTCAGAACAACTCAAATCCTTCAGCAGTGAGTCACTGGGTAATAAAATAAATTAAGTCTGTTTGCATTGATTGACTATGGATTGTATTCTGCAGAATATCACACTTTAATTAAAAATCTTCCATTCTGGGTGCTTTAAATGATGTCAGTCCTGTCCACTTAGGAGAACTTACACACAAACTGCATTAGGATGAGCTTTTAATGTGCAGCTTCCTGCTGTCCAGTAACCAGGTGTTAATTATCTTAGCTTCCATTTACCTCGTGTGTAAGTCTAAGCAAATCATGTAACCAGGCAATGTTCTGAGGCAACTGGGAAATTGGTTTAGCTGTTCAATGGTCTGCTAGGCCACATGTCTAATAACTACCATCATCAGGTGAAAACATTCACTCCACCAAAGGCAGTTCGGACAAAAGAAACAACTGCAAACATAAAATGAACGTGCCACCTCCTCAGTATCAGTATAATGCAGTACAAGCAAAAATAGCTAAAATCTCTCTTTAATAAAAATACTTAGATCAACTTGTATTCAGGAACAGGACAAGCACTTTTGGTTATTCAAACCTTCTAAGGAAATGACCTACCTCATTCTCAGTCCAGTGTCTATACTGCCTCAGGGTGCCTAGTGCTGGATGGCTGACAACTGAGAGGGACAGACATAGAATGAGGATCCATTTGCATTATATGTGATGTTACTTAATCTGTTAACTGTTGTTGTACCTGGAAGGAAGGAGGGAGTGACATGATGTACAAAGGAAACAGATAAGTCGTGCAAACAGTACAAAAACAGTGCAGCACACTAAAATGTAACACAGTTTTGTAGCTGTGAAATATATATAGGGGCACTGAAAACAGTTATAAACCAATGCAAAACAGTGCAACCCTGTACAATACGGCCCAATATAGAACAAAGTGATAGCGCATAAAATAGTACAACTCAATATAGCATAACGTAGTACAGCGCAAGGCAGTACAATATTATAGGATCCTGAACAGCAGGTACAAATGCTGCGATACAATAAACCAAGAGATGTGCAATAGAGTACTAGTATATGAAAACTGAGCAGCAGGCAGGACTTTTACAATTCAGTAATCAGTGCAGTACTAATGCATTAATGTACGGATGAGCAGCAGACATCGGTGCCATAGTACAACATTCCAGAATCCTTAGGTACAACTCTCTCCAATACTTCATGTGGTGGTAAATATCGGTGCCATAGTACAACATTCCAGAATCCTTAGGTACAACTCTCTCCAATACTTCATGTGGTGGTAAATATCGGTGCCATAGTACAACATTCCAGAATCCTTAGGTACAACTCTCTCCAATACTTCATGTGGTGGTAAATATCGGTGCCATAGTACAACATTCCAGAATCCTTAGGTACAACTCTCTCCAATACTTCATGTGGTGGTAAATACAATCAGCAAAATGTTAGGTAATGCTGAAAGCAAGGCAGTGCATTCTTCTCTAAAGTAAGGGTCATAAATTTGAAAATAGACCCTTAAGTGGCACAAAATCTAATGTCTTTGTTTTATTAGAAATTGCATTGATTTTCAAATAATATTTACAATAACATTACAATCGTATTTACAACTGTCTAAAGTCTATACATCTCTTTACATTTATTATTTTAACACTAGTAATAGTTTCACTCTATATAATTAATACTTAACTCATATTTCAATTATACTTTTCTAGTAAACATTTTAGTTTTATCCACTATTTATAATCAGGATTATCATATTTGGTCCTTAGTGCAATAGCATCCGTTCCTTTTGGCATCCAACAGTGGTTAAATCTATGCAATTATTAAATGGTGGAGATGAAAATATTGTAAATTCTTTCTAGAAAATCATTGGAAAAATTAAATAATAATAGTAATAAAAATCTGATTCTGAAATATATTGGCTCATCAATTGATAGTATCAACTGGAAAATTTTTACATGAAGATATATACACTGAACATTTGCAACCCCTTATAAAATTAATACAAGTTATAAAACTTAAGAAATAACTTGTTGGAGATGCCTAACAGTTATAAAACTTAAGAAATAACTTGTTGGAGATGCCTAACATTATTAAAAGCAGTTTAGCAACACAGTTTTATGACTATGAAAAGATGAAGAGATTTTTCCGAGAAATACAACTGTTTTAAACATTATAATCATCTTCTTCTTTCAACTTTTCCCGGTTAGGGGTTGACACAGTGGATCACCTGTCCACTCATGATTGGCAGTGGAGTTTTACTGTGTCAAGTTGCCAGCCCAGCTCCCAACATTCCACGGTTAGGCACACACATGCAAGCACTCATGCCTGGGGCCAATTTAGAGTATCCAATCCACCTACAGCATGTCTTTGGGATGTGGGAGGAAACTGGAGCACCCAGAGAAAACCCACATGACCACAGGGAGGACATGAAGACTCCACACACAGGGCACCCCAGTCGAGGATAGAACCAGAGAACCTCTTGCTGTGAGGCGTCAACGCTAACCGCTGCACCACTGTGGCCACCCTTTAAATTATAATCTAAAAAATGTATAATCTCAAGATCTCTAATATTGGTAAATTCTCCAGTTCCATGAATTATTATAGTTCCAATATTCTTTATCATGGGAGTTATGGACTTTTGCAAGGAAGGAAGTTACTAGAAATTGGAAGCAAGATAATCTAATATTTTTGTCAAGTTTACAATAACTATGCCTATAAGGAGATTAGGTTCCACATGACTGCAAGTGCTGGCTGGAGGAGTTATCAGTGAATAAAAGTAATACAACCCTCTCTGAAGTCATATTGGTCACCAGCAAAGACCGTGGTCTTCAAGGTGTTGGTTCAGATACAAAGGTGCTGCTTTCTTGAGAATTTTGCAGGGGTGAAAAAGCTGAAAGATGAGCCTGGAGATTACAATACATGCACAGGCCAGACTTGTGGAAGATGAACCTGAAGATTACAGTACATGCACAGGCCAGACTTGTGGAAGATGAGCCTGAATATTACAGTACATGCACAGACCAGACTTGTGGGTGATTATGATTACAGCTGATTTTGAAATGGCTGTAAAAGTATCAGAGAGTAAGGAAGCACTGATAACATGCTGAAAAGCGATATTTATCAACAGAATACATGCTGTATGGAATTTGGGATATAATCTTTTAGATCCTGGGTGCCTATAGTTAAGATTACATTTTAGTTATTGATAACCTGCTGCAAAGTAACCATCATAAATGAAAAATATGCAGACAGCAGAAAATGTTCACTATAGAGCTTATAGCGCTTTACGGAGATGATGATGTTAGTATTAGAGGTGTTAGTGAAAGACTTTGGACATGTCTGTATGTAAAAAGAACTTCTTTATATCAGTCTTCAGAGAGACTGCTGGAGGATGTTACATTCTGCCTGTGAGATTGCTAATTTATTTCCAGAGCATTGTATCACTATTTTGTAGGTAGACTTGCCTTTGGCTGAAGTTGTTCTTTGCAGTTATTGTAAACTCTTTATATTGGTGTTTAGATGCAATAACGCTGCCAGGGTAACCAACATTGTGTCAGTTTGTGTTCAGGTCCAATTAGCTTCCTTTGTGTGATTGCTATGTGAAGTTCCCTAGTCATCCTATGTGACAGATATGCTGGGATCCTTCTAGTCATGATGTGAAGTTCCCTAGTCATCCTATGTGACAGATATGCTGGGATCCTTCTAGTCATGATGTGAAGTTTCCTAGTCATCCTGTGTGACAGATATGCTGGGATCCTTCTAGTCATGATGTGAAGTTCCTAGTCATCCTGTGTGACAGATATGCTGGGATCCTTCTAGTCATGATGTGAAGTTCCCTAGTCATCCTGTGTGACAGATATGCTGGGATCCTTCTAGTCATGATGTGAAGTTCCCTAGTCATCCTGTGTGACAGATATGCTGGGATCCTTCTAGTCATGATGTGAAGTTCCCTAGTCATCCTGTGTGACAGATATGCTGGGATCCTTCTAGTCATGATGTGAAGTTCCCTAGTCATCCTGTGTGACAGATATGCTGGGATCCTTCTAGTCATGATGTGAAGTTCCCTAGTCATCCTGTGTGACAGATATGCTGGGATCCTTCTAGTCATGATGTGAAGTTCCCTAGTCATCCTGTGTGACAGATATGCTGGGATCCTTCTAGTCATGATGTGAAGTTCCCTAGTCATCCTGTGTGACAGATATGCTGGGATCCTTCTAGTCATGATGTGAAGTTCCCTAGTCATCCTGTGTGACAGATATGCTGGTATCCTTCTAGTCATGATGTGAAGTTCCCTAGTCATCCTGTGTGACAGATATGCTGGTATCCTTCTAGTCATGATGTGAAGTTCCCTAGTCATCCTATGTGACAGATATGCTGGGATCCTTCTAGTCATGATGTGAAGTTCCCTAGTCATCCTATGTGACAGATATGCTGGGATCCTTCTAGTCATGATGTGAAGTTCCCTAGTCATCCTATGTGACAGATATGCTGGGACCCTTCTAGTCATTATGTGAAGTTCCCTAGTCATCCTATGTGACAGATATGCTGGGACCCTTCTAGTCATTATGTGAAGTTCCCTAGTCATCCTATGTGACAGATATGCTGGGACCCTTCTAGTCATGATGTGAAGTTCCCTAGTCATCCTATGTGACAGATATGCTGGGACCCTTCTAGTCATGATGTGAAGTTCCCTAGTCATCCTATGTGACAGATATGCTGGGACCCTTCTAGTCATGATGTGAAGTTCCCTAGTCATCCTATGTGACAGATATACTGGGACCCTTCTAGTCATGATGTGAAGTTCCCTAGTCATCCTATGTGACAGATATGCTGGGACCCTTCTAGTCATGATGTGAAGTTCCCTAGTCATCCTATGTGACAGATATGCTGGGATCCTTCTAGTCATGATGTGAAGTTCCCTAGTCATCCTATGTGACAGATATGCTGGGATTCTTCTAGTCATGATGTGAAGTTCCCTAGTCATCCTATGTGACAGATATGCTGGGATCCTTCTAGTCATGATGTGAAGTTCCCTAGTCATCCTATGTGATAGATATGCTGGGATCCTTCTAGTAATTTCAGGGTAATACTTGTCGCGGAGTGAAAGCAAGATGTTTAGAAAAAAATGAAGTGTTTTATTTCAGTCCTTTTGAAAGATGACACCATGCCAGGTCAAATATGTTAATTCACTGAGTCAGGACACTTGTTTATTGCATATAAAGAATTGGGCCCCAATGACCTTATCTAAAGTCTTACAATATTTAGCTGAAAAGTGACAGGTAACCAAACTGGTCCCCCAACGGTTTATTCATTTGTTGCATACTAAATCTTTCTGGACAGTTGCTTAACAGTCAGTCAGTTATAGGATGCTTACCTGATGAGGAGATGGGTCTTGGAATTTGACTATTTGATTTAGGAATGATTGTTGTAAAGCCAAACACAAATATTTTATTTTTATTTTATTTTGTTTTATTTGTATTCATTTATTTTTAAATTGTTTTAAGTGAAAAGATCTCTCACCACCTCCGCTCTTATACTGCCATCTCCCCATAAGAACTCTTGCTGCTTATAAGAAAAGTCTCTGAAAAAAAACAAAAATACCAGCCCAAGAAAACTAATCAGGCATACTGATTGTTTTCTAGCTAAAATGATCCTGACCAGGTCCAAACCACTCTGCTCGGGCTCACTCCCCTCCCCCTAATAAATCCAACCCACCCCACTACAAGCACATTTAAACTAGCCATAACTCCAACCCCTCTCCCTCATCACCCAGTCACTCATCAAACCTCATTAACCAATATCTCATGAACACTGAAAACCATATCTCTTAGTTTTTCTTTAATAGCCCCACCTCCCCACTATAATTTTTATTTCCTCTTTCTTAAATTGCTCGGTTTTCTCTAACCATGGCACTCCCCTTTCCAACCCCAGTCCAACTAGTTTGTTTTACAATTTGCCTTCTCTTACTAACAAATAGCACATCTATCACTACTCAAAATATCAATATAAACACTAATAATATTACATTCAGTACTAGCCTCAAAAACATATAAATAGCTATTCTAATACATCTGCCAGCCGACTACACATAAGGATCCTCGATTTCTCAAAGTATAATTTTTTACATTCCTCCACTAGCTGTAAAATAAACCATCTCTTAAAATTTAAACAAAAACTAATACTTTAATACTTTATATAAACTACTATTTCTGACATATGACTGGTTTATCCTATGTGATGATATTCATCCAAACCTTGGACCTATTTCAACATCTCATATCCACTACACCTCCTTTTCCAGTACATCTGGTCACTCTAAATTTATGCTGCATGCATAATAAACTAACAGACCTCCATGCATGGTTATCAAAGTACACATCTATTATACTTGCTGTAACAAAGACATAGCTAAAACCACATACCCAAGACACAGAAATACTTCTACCAGGTTATAATATAATAAGACTAGATAGAACCCACAAAAAAGCTGGAGGGGTGGCCCTAATTTACCCCTCCTCCTATACAATCACACCCTACTCCAAACCTGTTCCTAAGTTCAATAGCACAGAAATTCTCATATCCTTCCTAAAACTTAATAAAACCAAACAAATTTGTATAACAGTAATATACATAACACCCAGCCATAAGTACCCCATACTAGAATATATATTATCTTGGATGTCCCAAAACATCCTTAATAGAACTCTTATTATGAGTAATGTCAACATCAACTGGCAAAACTTAATCTCAGACTACCCAACCAATAGTGTAAATCTATCTGGTTTTACTCAACTCTTCACATTTCCCACTTTGATTCACAAAAGTAAGAACTACAGTTCCATACTAGATGGATCCTAGTCACAGACCCTACTAAATATTCTAACTCAGGTACTCTCCCAGACACATTGTGACCACCCACCTGCTCATACCTTCAGGACTACATCCCACTCACCCTGAACCCACAGCTACAAAACCTCCAAAACCTAACTAAATCTAATCAATAACTCTACACCAAAATTCTAAAATCACTAAACTGGCCCATCCTAAAACACTACCATTAGACAAATCACTCAACCATTTCAACAAACTATTTTTAGTTTTAAACATCTTAGCCCAACTTCATACAAAAAGAACCAGAATCAGTCATGCACCTTGGCTTACAAAATGAACTAAACAGTAACTAAATAATAAGGAAAAAGCCTGGAAGGAATGGCTGAAAAATAAAAATGACCATGGGCATCCTGAGAAAATGTATCAACTGGCTCATGTTTACTGACAACCCTCTACTCCTAGCCCACACAAACTCAACATGTGAGAGATGCAACTATATTAAGAACCTTGAATCCATGCTCTCTCACATTTCAGTCAGTACATATGACAATGAGCGGGTTGTCAGCATGCACACCTCACCTTCTACTCTACCAAAACACATATCACACATACCTAAATATGTGGGTGTCCCCACCAGAAACATACCTAAGCACCAGAGACCTCTCAAACACAAACAGAAGCACACTACACATAATACTTCCTCTGCAGAACACAATTCACATAATAGGTCATGCACCAGTGTCTCACCTGTCAAGCCCTTAAGGCAAAACACAAAACCAAACATATTGGTCATAGTTGATTCCATCGTAAGACACACAGATGTCCCTCACATCAGGCTGGATAAGGAAAAAGTCAAGGTCAGCTGTCTGTCAGGTGCTAGGATCCACCATATCACACATGCACTCAAGTCTCTCAGCAACAGGTACTGTTATGATTCTGCCATAGTCCATGTTGGTCTTAACAACTTGAGATGTACCTCTCTGGACTACATGAAGAGAGACATGACTGAACTCGCGGATTATGTGTCTTAGCCAGGTATGCCCCTAGCCTTGAGCGGCATTTTACCTTTACCTAGGATGATGCCTCACTACAAACAGAAAATGACTGACTTCAATAATTGGCTTAGTTTCTGGTGTCATTCTAATGGGATCCAGTATCAGTCAGCTTGGGATGACATGATCGACAGACCTCGATGCTTTTACCAGAGATGGTCTTCATCTGTCACCCCTGAGATGTCGGCTACTGGCTAAAGCTCTTGGCACACCTATAGTGCTTTTTTAGGCAGTGTCTCAAGGACAAAATTCCTGATTTAAAAACTCCATCTAAAACAACCTCAAGGTTATACTGCTAAATGCTAGGGGTCTTAACATGAAACTGCACTCACTAGAAGCAGTCTTCACTTTGGAAGATGCAAACATTTGTACAGTCATGGAGACCTTGTTCAAGGCTGTGGAGCACCCCAGCCATACCAGGTTACACCTCATTCCATAGATTCAGACCACAAACTGAAGGCTTGAAAACGAAAGATGGTGGTATATCAATATTCATTAAAGATAAATACATCTCCAGATTGGTTAAACAGTATGATTCCCTGGAGATACGTCAGGTGCAATTAACTGTTGATAGGACACCTGTTCAAGTCACTGCCAGCTACAGGACCCCTTCCATAGATCAGGGCACCCACTCTGCCTATTTGGATCTTCTTGAGTCTGTCATGATATATCTGTACACTATGGTTTTGGGCAACTTTAACTACTCATCCATTGACTGGGTAAATTACTCATGCTCAAACTCACTTGCCAAAAGTTTCCTTGACTTCCTTAACTCCAATGCCCTGGACCAGCTGATTGACACCCCCACAAGGGTGCCAACATCCTGTATCTGGTGCTTACCAGTATGGGGAACCACTGCACTACCCCCACTGTGAGGTCTTCCCTGGTGAGATCTGACCACAAATCAGTCTCATTTGAAGTAACTATTGCACCTGAACCCCCAGCAGCAATTAAACTAAAAAAACTTCTCCAAAGCAGATTACAACCTCTTACGGGATGGTATAAATAGCTTCACTGCACCCCCCCCCCCGATGGACTTGACAACTATGCAGAGTTCTACACCTGTATAACTGCATTGATTTAGCCATACCTGATTGGACTAAACAAGCTCCTCAAGAAAGACCAAGCCTGCCTGGTGGACAACTGCAATTAACAGGCTTTGCAACAAGAGGAAGAAATTGCTGTCCAAGAGTAAGAGGGAGCAAGCCCTAAACTGGAAACACTCCCTCCTTAGCTTAAACAAGCAAATAAGACTTACTGTGAAGTCCTCCAAAGCAAACTATGAATCCAATTTAGCTTCCTCAACAAAGGACAACCATAAGGCATTCTTTAGTTACATCCGTAACCTAAAAGGAAAGGCACAGATTTATGCCAAACTGGTAGTTAATGATACCACATATACTGAGTCTGTGGACATAGCTAACCTGTTGGCCAACAAGTTCTGTGAAAACTTCACTCCCCTGTCCTCACCACGCATACCCCATGACATGCCTACCACCTGTCCCCTACCTTGTATCTCTAAAGAGCAGGTCATAAAGGCCCTCACTAAAGCCAAAAATGCAGCATTTATGGGACCTGATAACATCCCAGGCTGCATCCTACATGGGCTCAAACAAGAATTAGCACCACCACTGGGTACTCTTTTCAATCATAGTCTAAGCATCGGCTTTGTCCCAGCTGAATGGAACATGGCCACAGTTATTCCCTTGCACAAAGGTGGTGCTTCCACTGACCTCAGGCACTACAGACCTATTAGCCTGACTAATCATGTCTGCAAGACCATGGAGTGAAGCATCATGAACCTTATTAATGGACCTTATTAAAGATATATGTAATCTCCAATCACTTGACCCTTCTCAGTTTGGATTTGTCAAAGGGAGATCATAACTGTTAAACCTGGTGAACTTCTTCAAGACAGTCACCAAGGCCCTGGACAAGGGGAAATCTCTGCTTACAGCCTACCTAGACTTAGCCAAGGCATTTGACACCATCCCCCACTCAGGCATCATTGACCAACTCATCCAGCTAGGTATCAACCCTTATATCATTAGAATGGTCACTAACTGGTTCACTGATAGAACACATATAATCAAAACAGGGGAATCCACCTCCAACAGCAGATGTGTAAACAGTGGTGTTCCATAGGGATCAGTCCTGGGAGCTCTGATTTTTGGAATCTATTTCTCCAAAGTACAAATAAAAACTAAAAGTCTGTGGCTGACAAAGTTTGCTGATGACTGCAAACTGGGAGCCATCAGAGAATCCCCAAATGATGTCAACATCCTACAAGAGGGTCTTACACAAACACATGATTGGTGCCAAAGTCATGGCTTTAAACTCAATTCAAAAATGTATTTTCACCTCTTTTGGTAAGAGTATTGCTCCTGATAACTACCACATCAATAACAACACCCCAAGTACGCACCCAGTGGTGAGAGACCTGGGCACACAGGTTGACAACAATCTTACCTTTGATCACATGTCTCCACAGTGGTAAGAAGGACATTCTAAATTGCTCATCTCATAAATAAGGGCATTGCCTCCAGAAAAAAAAGAAGGTATAACCTCCCTGTACTCTTCCCTCATCAGGCCAATAATTGAGTACAATGCAATAATTGTACAATGAGTACAATGCACCTTTTGGTATGTACCTTTCCAGGCACCTGCAGCAAATGGAGAAACCAGAGAGGTTCCTCACAGGAAAATTCAAGGCCTTCATAATCTAGATGATTAGATGAGTAACCATAAATTTACCTTGGGGATTCTACCTGTATTCCTCTTGGACTTGGGTTTTAAGTGCTAATCGGGGAAATAAGGGTAGAACTGGGCTAGGCTTGTAAGGGCCCTAGGTCCATTAGCCTAGTAACTTCCTATGATGTTATGATCCTATAATCCTGTGAACATACCTTCCAAATCTATAGAAAATTAAGCAATCAAACTAAGAAACTTATTACCACTGACAAAAACAGTACTTCCCACCAACTATCCGATCATAAAAACAACCCCAAACAATTTTGGTCCGCCATTTCATCATTGCTTACCCAAGGTACAAAACAAAATCCAGCCCCTTTCATTGACAAAACTCCATCTCAAATAGCAGAGATATTTAATACACACTTTATAGAAAGTATTGCTAACAGTCACTAGTCCAAACAACCCTCACAATACAAATTCCACAACTAATAACCCATCTTGTAATAATTCATCCAATTCTTCCACTCTTACTCCTCCCTCTTTTGAAAACACCCAATATATACCCTCACCACAAAGCCTAACATTAAACCCTGTACCCACTAATTATATATAGCGCCTACTATATAACATTAATCCATGCTGTCTTTCATCTAACAACCTCCCATCCAAGTACCTACAATTTGCCACTAATGCTATTGCCTACCCTATTAGTATCCTCAAAAATAGATCCATCTCTCAATCTTACATCCCAACCCTTTGGAAAAAAAAAACAATTATAACCTCTCTACATAAAGGAGATAAATCCAATGACATATCTAACTATCGTCCTATTTCCATTCTGTCTCTCCTCTCCAACATCCTAGAAAAATCTATACATAAAGAAATACTTGACTACGTTAAGCGCACCCAACCATTTACCTCAACCAAACATGACTTCAGATCAGGACATAGCACAGCAACTGCTCTAGTATCCTTTACTGTTACTATTAATAAAGCCAGAGACTCCAGCCAATTAACCTGAGCAATATTTCTGAACCTGTCAAAAGCATTTGACACAGTCTCACATCCAAAACTGTTACAGGAACTTTCTTTCCTTGGCCTAACTCAAACTTCTCAACAATGGTTCTCAAGCTATTTAGCTCAAAGACAACAACACGTAAAATGGCAAAGTGCTCTCTCAAAATATCAAATAGATAAAACAGGAGAACCATAAGGGTCCATCCTCGGGTCCTCTTCTTTTTAACATCTTTATAAACAAGTCTCTCAAAAGACACAAAAATCTCAACAAACCAAGTAACAACAAGAATCACCACACCAGTGCATTTTCTGTGCTGTGATTCTTGTTGTTTTCGATACTCACATACATAATACAATTAAAAAAGCTCACCTTAAAGTTGGAATGCTTTATCGACAAACACATTTTTATGGACCCAGCCAGTAAAATACACCTAGCATCAATGTACTTACTATATGAGGCCCTCATATTAACCAACCCACAATCTACACTAAAACATAAGTTTTAGTCATTGTGTTGCTCTTACATCCCTTAACTGGCTAAAACTCCCCCCGAAAAAATCAACTACCTACAACTGAGTATGGCCCATAAAATTATCTATAGCTCTGAATCCTGTCCTGCCACAAATTCCTTACTCCAAACATATATAGCAAATCAAGCTGTACACAATGAGAACAAACAACTCCTAACTCTTTATAAACCAAACAAAACTGCCGGACAATCTTTACATTCATACTCAGTTACCAAATTATGGAAGTGCTACCCTTAAACATTAGAACTACCCTAAACCTCAAAAAAGTTCATATTCAAACTATAGGAACAACTATCAAGAGCAAGTACCTGTCCCCGTTCACAATCTAACTAACCTTCCTCTCACTCTGCATCCCACTCTGCCAGCCCAGTCTTTCCACCCCTATTATTCGTTCTCTTTCTCTGTTTTACCCTAGCTCCCCTTTCTCTTCCCCCACCACTTTTCTTTCCCCTTAACACCTTTGTCTTTTCCTTCATCAGCATCTATCTCATACCATTCTTACCAAGCCTGTGCCCTTATATTATATACGTAACTGCAACTTTTCTAGCTTTACTCCTGTCCTCTTTCTTTCCCCCTACTAATACTTAATACAATTTGACTCCTAATACTATCACTTTTCACATTACATTTTCTCACTAAAACTTCCACTATACAAAGCCTAAATGATTCTTGCCACCTTTCTTATTACAAAGAATTTCTTTTCAAACTTTGTTTCTATTATACAAAACAAGTCTGTTGACATATACAAAAACTACAGTATAACAGAAACATATACATCTGAAGCAGTCATGAAAAAGTCTGTACAAAATGGACCCTACGTGCACGCCACATCACTATGTAAATGATAATATTCTCTGTATTTAATAGATCTTGGCACCTTTATCACCATGTAAATGTGAATATCTTTGTGTAGTTCAGGAATTTTACCTACCCCTATTATTACACAGTAGTTCATCTCCAGCAAACTATGTTCCACTAATGCAATTCAATGTCTGTTTACATCAATGATAACTATAGTACAATACAAACGAATACACCTCAGGCATTCTTGTAAAAGTCTGTAAAAAGTGGACAATATGTGCACAAATTAGATGTTTGTTTTGTATCTTTCTCCTCTTGTTGCTACATAAATGAGAATATTTATGTATTATTTTCTTTCATTTTATCAGTATTGTTTACTGTACCACTGCTGTTAAAAATGCTATTGTTAAATATTATCTTCTCTTATCTGTATTTTTGGAGCTTTTCTTCCCGGGCCTCCACTGAAGATGGGTTTCTTACCCAACTGGACATTCCCTGTAAACAAATGTCAAATAAAATAAAAAATAAATAAAATTTAAAAAGATATTTAATTTATTCATTCATTACCCACCTAAGTGAACTGATCTATCTCAGAGCATTTCTGTCATAGCCCAGGTCGCAAAAACAAGGGTAAATGCAATATATAAGGATGGTCGGCTGGATTAATGTAGCCTGACACTGATGTTTTGGGAAGCAGAAGAAAACTGGAATATCCACAGAAAACAAGCACAGGCACATTCACAAAATATAATTCCCACACAGGCAGTGACTGGAGTTCAAGACTGGATTGCAGACCTTGACGTTATGAGGCAAAGATCATAACCACTAAGCCATGATTCTGCTCCCACACTCATTAGACTTGGCTTCACAGTGAGTATCAAAGTTACCCATTATGACCAAATTATGCTTTGCTAAGTGGTGGTAAGTTTGCTGAAGGCTGGGTATTGTTTAGTAATGAGTTCTATAGGGTAGTTTCACAGCTGCTCAAAGTTGGATTTGGAAAGCATAATTGTAAAACATGGCAAGTCAAATTCTGCAAAGGTCATCAGTTTGTCTTCTCGCATACCTTACCTTCTACCTCCTTAGTCATCTCAGTAATTCATGCTTGCTCCTCAGTAACCATTCTTATATCCTTCCTTTTATACTAACTCCAGAACTGTATGTGATATCCTAGCTTACAACTCATCAGTACCCTGTATATTGAAATAATGCCCCTTGGTTACATGGTGTCTGGGGGTCAGTTACTTAACTATATATACAGGCAGTATGTTTGCCTTTGCTGTTGTCAATTCTGTCCTATACTAGCTCAGTACTGGGAACCATTGGAGGTCACTGCACCTTAGTAAAAATAGAAATTCTTCAAGATACAGATGATGTAGATTTATTATATATCTCCCCATAACTCTACTGAATTTCCCGGAATCTTGGGACTCCCACTATAGTCTTTTGCATACAAAAGGAAACACAGAATTGTGGCAAAAACCTATGGTATTACTCCTAAAGGTATTTTATCTCAGTATCATACTCTTCAGAGTCAAAAGCACAGAGCCAGAACTGGTGATGCTGTCCTTTGCCTAGTTGTCAAATCTACCATTTTACAGCTTGCAAAAACCTCATGTGATTCTTCTGATTCTAAACCAATGTGGATAGTTTGTGATCGTTTCTTTGGTGAACATCTTAAGCTATACTAATGTCACTGAAATTTCTCTACCCATTATTCGCAAACAACTTCCACTTCACCTAAAAGGTATATGTAATCCATTTTTTATAAATTTCTCAGCTTTGAGTTCTCTCTCTATCACTCATTCAATCACTTTCTCTCAGCTTTGCACAATTATCACAAACTCGCCGCTCGTAATCTATTTCAGCTCTTTTCATTCTGCACAATTTGTTCACTGTTGATGAAGCCTTCTCAAGTTTTTCTTTCCAGAACAGGACATTGTTACAACAATGTTCAGTGAACCTATATTTGCTGTATTTTATTTCACTAAATACAATTTGTCAGACAGTGCTTAATCAAAATACTAGTAACATAAATAAAGTGAATTCTGATTGGAAGAGATTTCCCCATACTCCCTTTGCAGGAAGTTACCCCTGTGCCTCCATGCTGTTGTTATAGATAACTCTGACGCTGCCACACTGTAGGGAAAAAAGTCATTTTACTGCAAAGGAGATTTTAATGTAGCAAAATGTGACACACCAGGCTCATGCAACTGCACTTATCCATACCTGCTTCAACCAGATATGCAACTATCCTATAGAGCTCATTACTATATCACAATCAGTCTTCTGTTTATCTTCTCTTATTTATTTAAAAATGTAAAAGCTAGCTGTAGCAATTATGCTAACTCATCTTAATTCTGATTCTCATAGTAAAATATACTTTTCCTTCCTAAGACGCATTTGCAACAATAGCTAGATAAACTTATATTTACCCACATGCAGTCTGTGAAATATGTAAACAGTTGTATTTGCTGTCTGAATTCTAAAAAAAACTATGTAATTGCCTTCTTATACAAACTGTTGCATTTGCTGACTGAATTCTGATAGGTATATATCCATTTTCTTTTAATTTTGATTAATTGCAGATGAAAAGTATGTTAACACATCAGTCATGTTACCAAGTTACCAAATAATTAATACACACATTATACTCAATATCTGAGTTGTTTGTCTTCCGCTACATACCTGCAATCAACTGCATTACTAGCTGAGTTAAGTACTAACTTGCAGTGTTAAAGATTACACTGCATTGTATTTTGTGTGTAGTTAATTGTTTCATTGAATATTGTGGGCTGTGTCTCTGTAGTTATTTATTTTTTTATTTAATTGTTTCATAGAATACTGTGGTCTCTCTGTCTCTGCAGTTAGTGGGGGCTATTGTATTTCACTTCATTGATATTCAGTGTTAAACTCTTAGCCTAGAGGGTTTCTTTGTATTTATAAGTGTTTCTTTTCATATCTTTGAATTTATTACTGCTCAGTATCTGAGTTGTTTGGCTTCTGCTACATACCTACAATCAACGGCATTACTAGTTGAGTTAAGTACTAACTTGCAGTGTTAAAGATTGTACTGCATTTTATTTTCTGTGTATTTAATTGATTCATTGAATATTGTGGGTTGTGTCTCTGTAGTTATTTATTTTTGTATTTGTTTCATAGAATACTATGGTCTCTCTCTGTCTCTGCAGTTTGTGGGGTCTATTGTGTTTCATTTCATTGATATTCAGTGTTAAACTCTTAGCCTAGAGGGTTTCTCTGTATTTATAAGTTTTAGTCACATATCTTTGAATTTATTACTGCTCAGTATCTGAGTTGTTTGGCTTCTGCTACATAACTCCAATCAACTGCAATACTGAGTTAAGTACAAACTTGCAGTGTTAAAGATTGTACTGCATTTTATTTTCTGTGTATTTAATTGTTTCATTGAATATTGTGGGCTGTGTCTCTATAGTTATTTATTTTTCTATTTAATTGTTTCATAGAATACTGTGGTCTCTCTCTGTCTCTGCAGATAGTTTCCCGCCCGCCCTCCCTGTTCATATTCTGGTATTAATCTTGGTGGCTTTGGAACTGCCTGCCCCTCCTGTAAATTTGTGTTTGAATGCTCCTCCTGGGTCCATCTCATTTGCTCACTCAACGAGTACAGTGAGATCATACTTTGACTTCAGACACTCCTACCAGTCCCATCTGTTCAGCTCTCTCCCAGCTCTATTCCAGTCTAGTGTCACTAGCTCATTCTACCTAATACAGAGAGAACATTTGTGATGGGCAAGCCACTTAGGTCATTAATTTTGAATTATCTTCTGTTTCTCCTTTCTCCATTTCCAAAAACAATTCTAAGCTTGTTTCCTACCTTTTCTGTAACTAATCTAGTCCAGATACAGATTTGCTGTAACCAGGACTGTTTGTAAGCTTCTGAGCACCCAAAGCCTTTCTGCATTGAAGGGAAGCCTTCTAGCTTTTCAGTGGGAGTGGTAAGCAGTAGGTAGCCTATCTACCACAAGAGTGGTTTCTGGCCCAGGAATTGTAGTTTATTGGCCGTTTGGGCAGTTTTTCCATCTTTTTCAACTTTCTGGTTTAAATGCCTGCATTTGCACTTGTTTCCCACCTTTCCTGTAACTAGTCTAGTCCAGATAAAGATGTGCTGTGTCCAGGACTGTTTGTAAGCTTGAGCTCCCAAAGCCTTTCTGTGTTGGAGGGAAGCCATCTAGTTTATCAGTGGGAGTGGTAAGCACTAGGTAGCCTATCTACCACAAGAGTGGTTTCTGGCCCATAAATTGTAGTTTATTGGCCATTTGGGCAGTTTTTCCATCTCTTTCAACTTTCTGGTTTAAAAGCCTGCGTTTGCACTTGTTTCCCACCTTTCCTGTAACTAGTCTAGTCCAGATACAGATTTGCTATATCCAGGACTGTTTGTAAGCTTCTGAGCCCCCAAGCCTTTCTGTGTTGGAGGGAAGCATTCTAGCATATCAGTGGGAGTGGTAAGCACTAGGTAGCCTATCTACCACAAGATCCAGGTACAGATTCTTAGTTTTAGCACTTGAATTTGCTTATTCATGCTCAGCACTTGTTCAGAAATTGTTAGCACTAAATAAGCTACAAATTACTACAGCACTCAACCTTCCTCTTTACCTAGAGGAAACAGTTTTTGTACTTACTTTCCTCACTTGCTTAGAAAAAAACAGCTCTTATACTCACTTTCCTCACTTGTCTAGAGGAAAGTAGTTTTTTATTCAGGCATGTCCAAGGGTCAGCTCCCAGTGTTCTCTCCTGTCTATCTGATGAATATGGGCATCTTGAGGTAATGTAGCAATTGCCTCATGTACACAGACAACCCTCTCCTCCTACCACCCAACACCACAACCTGTGAGAAATGCACTTATCTAGCCAAATTGGAGGTAAAGCTCTCTCCAACCAAGACTGAACTTGACAGTCACAAGGAAAAGGTAAACACTTACACCACACCACACCACACTCATCACATAGTCCCACTAAACCTAAACCATAAAATCCACACATAGAAACACAAAAACATTCACAGAGGTTCTCAATAATAATCTGCTCAAGCAACAGAGTCCTCCAAAGCAGAAATGCAAGCAACATTCACCCCCCAACACAACCCAAATGACACATAGCCCACAAACTCAGTGTGCCAATAAACCACAGCCCATAAGGCAAACCAACATGCCCAACACACTAGTTATAGGTGACTCTATAGTCATGCAAACTAATGTCCCACTCATTAGGCTAAACAAGGAGAAGGTTCCGGTCAGCTGCCTGTCGGGTGCCAGGATCCACCACATAACCCACGCACTCAGGTCACTCCACAAGTACAAATATGTCTCTATCATTGTCCATGTTGGCATGAATGACCTGAGACATACCTCCCTGGACTACATGAAAAGAGACATGGAAGAGCCCAGGCAGGTATGACACTGGCCCTGAGTAGCATCCTGCCATCACCCAGAATGATACTGCAGTATAAGAACAAATGATTGACTTCAACAATTGGCTAAGCTTCTGGTGTCATTCTATGGGGATCCAGTATCTGTCTGCCTGGGATGACATAGTCAACAGACCACAATGCTTTGCCAGAAATGGCCTGCACCTGTCACCCCTGGGATTCCGGATACTGGCTAAGGCTCTTGCCACCCCTATAGTGCCTTTTTTAGGCAAGGTTCTAATGACAAATTCACCACCATAACAGGAACAGGCAAGCAAAAATTGAGGGTAATGCTACTCAATGCTAGAAGTCTAAATCTCAAAATGCACTCACTCAAGGTACTCCTTAAAATGGAGAACATTGATATCTGTGCAGTGACTGAGACCTGGTTCAAGGCTCTAGAGAGCACCCCTGCATTACCAGGCTATAACTCATACCACACTTTTCGGCCATCTAACCTGGACTAGAACACCAAAGGTGGAGGTATGTCCATATTCATTAAGGATATCCACACCTCCATGCTAGTTGCACAGCATAATGCATCCGAGGTTATCCAAGTGCAACTAACTCTGGGCAAAAATCCAATACAAATTGTAGCTTGCTACAGATCCCCCACCATGCCACAGGATTCCCCACTCCTCTTTTCTTGAAATACTGGAAAATATTAGGGTTTAACCAAACACCCTAATAATGGGCGATTTCAACTACCCCACCATTAACTGGGAAAACTGCTCATGTACCAACTCCTTTGCTCAACGCTTTCTGGAATTCATAAATTCCAATGCCTTGGATCAACTTATCCACACCCCCACCAAGGGCAACAATATCCTAGACCTAGTCATTACCAACATGATTGACTGCTATTCCATACCTAAAGTCAACTCCTCATTGGTCAGATCTGACCATAAGCTAATCACCCTAGAAATCCACATCCCGCCACCACTCACCATTAAGGAAACCATGGTAAAACTTCATGCTTCTTAAGACAGAAGTGGTGAACTTCATGACACCCATGCAGATGGACGATACAGATCTGACTGCTGAATCCTACACAAATGCACTCTATAAGCATTTACACGAGTGCATGGATCGCGCTATCCCAAGCAGAACCAAGACGCTATCCTCCAAAAAAAGGAAGCCAGTCTGGTGGTCCCCTGCCATAAACCAACTCTACAACATAAGGAAGAAACTGTTACAAAAGAGAGTAAAATCCCATGAGTGGAGGAGCTCCCTGGTCAGCATCACTGAGAAGCTGAGATCCCTTATAAGATCGTCCAAAGCTAGCTACAAAAACAAAATTTCCACTGATTCTAAGGGCAACCAAAAAAGCATTCTATAGCTATGTCAAGAATCTCAATGGCAACACCCAGATCTGCTCTGAGTTACAGCACAACGGCATGAAAATTACAAAACCAACTGATATTGCCAACATCCTGGCAGATAGATTCAGTGCTAACTTTAATGCCCTCTCATCCCCTAAAGGGCCCATATCTATACAGGAAGAATGCAGAGTCCCTGTAATCACATCTATGCAGGTAAAAGCTGCACTCTCTAAAACCAAAAACACAGCATCCATGGGACCACACAAAATCCCTGGCGGTGTTTTACATGAACTTCAGAATGAACTGGCTCCCCACCTAAGCACCATGTTCAATCATAGTCTCACGTCAGGGCTTTGTGCCCGCTGAATGGCACACAGCAACAGTTATACCACTCCACAAAGGGGGAGCCACCACTGATCCTGGGAACTATCGCCCTATTAGCCTGACAAGCCTGGTCGGCAAGGCCATGGAACGTATCATCATGGAACTCATAAACAAAGATATTGGCAACCTCCAAACTCTGGACCCCACTCAGTTTGGGTTTGTGAAAGGCAGATCATGCCTTCTGAACCTGATCGACTTCTTTGAGGCAGTCACCAAAGCCGTAGACGAGGGTAAGGTGGTTCACACAGCCTATCTTGACCTCGCCAAGGCTTTTGACACCATCCCCATTCTGGAATTATGGCTAAACTCACTAAACTAGGTATAAATCCCTACATCACACGATGGGTTGCCAACTGGCTCACTGACAGAACCCACACTGTAAATGTTGCAGACTCTGAATCTGACTTCAAACCAGTGACAAGTAGAGTACCACAGGGTTCAGTCCTGGGACCTCTCCTGTTTGGTATCTACTTCTCTGAAGTACAGGCTAAGACAAAAGGCCTCTGGCTAATGAAGTTCACAGATGACTGCAAACTAGGAGCCATAGTCGAGTCCCCAAATGATTTGGACATCCTATAGAAGGGCCTCACTGAGACAGATGCCTGGTGTCAGAGGCATGGCCTCAAGCTCAATGCCAAAAGTGTATTGTCATCCCCTTTGGTAAAAACTCTGTACCCATGAACTACCACATAAACGGCAGTCTACTTAATGCTGAATATGTGATAAGAGACCTTGGGACACAGTTGGACAGTAGTCTCTCCTTTGATAATCACATTGCCACAATAGTCAGGAAATCCTTCTATTTGGCACACCTCATCACAAAAGGGTTCATATCCAGGAAAAAAGAGGTCATTGTTCCCCTCTACTCGGCACTCATTAGACCCATTATAGAATACAATGACTCTTTTGGAATGTACCTCACAAGACATCTGCAGCAGCTGGAAAGGCCACAGAAGTAACTCACCAAGAGGATTACTAGCCTCAAACAGATGCCCTACACTGACCATCTCAAAAAACTCCAGCTTTACTCTGTAGCATATTGCCTACTCTGAGGAGATCTCTGCCTAACATATAAAACTATGGTAAACCCAGAGCTGCTGAACATGCTACACCTAAAGAAATCCCAATCCCTCTGAGCTACACACTCTAGGGACCTAAACCTTGTCACAACAATAAACAGGACTTGCTGGAGGGATAGATTCTTGTCCTAGAGACTTTCTATACTCTGGAACAAGCTACCCATCCATGTCAAGCAAAGTTCCTCATTAGCACTCTTCAAGAAAAATCTTGATGAGTGGATGGGAAATAGGAAATACACCCCGGGGATCACTTCTGTGGCTCTGCTCGACAGGGGCACAGGAAATTAACTTTTTTGGGTGGCGTAAGCCAGCGTACCTTGTTGGCTAGGCTTACTTAGGCCCTTGGGCCAATAGCCTAGTACCTACCTATGAACCTATGAACCTATGAACCTATGAACATAGATGCTTAGATAAATAAAATGTAGACTCAATGTGTGGATAGGAGATTAATGCCCAGGATTATGAGTCTTTGTCTAATATGCTATCTTTAAAGTAGCTGTTGAATACGTGTATTTACTGAAATTACCTGGGCTGCTGTGATGTTCTCTCCAGTTTAAGGACATTGTATCCAAATGAAGATTGTTAGTGCCCAGCACTATGGTTTTATGTTTGATCTCAGTAAATTTACAACAGGCCTGCATCTGGTACCATGTGCAATAACCTAAACAGTGGTCATCTCACAGGAAGTTTCATTCCTGAGAAAGACAGAGAGAGAGAGAGAGAGAGAGAGAGAGACACACACACACACACACACACACACACACACACACACACACACACACACACACACACACACACACACACACACACACACACACACTCCTCTTCATCTTCATCTATGTATCTCACATCCATTGATCCACAGGGGTATGTTTTAGCAGCAGTATTCCAGTTTCCTTACTCTTGACCTTCTTACAGTCTCTGTCATTTTGTACACATCAATCTCTTTACCAAACATTCCTTCATTTCCACCTCTCTTGATTAGTCAGTTTTTGTAGGCTGACTTAATTTTCACTTCCAATTGGCTAAAAGGTATCACACTACGTGTGTGTGTGTGTGTGTGTGTGTGTGTGTGTGTGTGTGTGTGTGTGTGTGTGTGTGTGTGTGTGTGTGTCCATCAATGCTGAATTCATACTATTTGACAGAGCAATAAGATTTTGGACAGCCACTTCAAACCAGGCTATTGGAAGTCCCACCACTTGCACTACTGGGGGCCTTCACATATGATAATATCCCTGTCCCACCACATTGGTCATCTCTGCTCTGAAGTCAAACAAGCATGTTAGTAATTGCTATAAAATCAGCAGTCTCCTCTATCTGACGGCTAGTATATGCCATGGTAAAGAGATCCTTATTTCCAAGTTTGGGAACTGTTTTCTCCTGTCTGTCAGCTCCACTGTTACTAGCACTTACAATTAAGGTCCTATTTAAAACCATTGGATCCATAGTCTTTGCCTCAATAAGTGAAAACATTGCATTCCGTAACACTCAGTGAAGATGGCTATATACCTGTCTCTAAAAGAATTTAACTATCATTAGGGAATCTAGTCAAAATACAGACCTTGGCTTCTGTTCAGAACTCAGACAGTGACTTTTTATTGCCATCAGATTTTTCATATTTCAGTCCAGTGCTTCCCCAAATCAACTCTCATCCAGCCCTTCACAAAACTCAGTGTAGAAGATAAAGCATTTTCCTCCCAAGGGTCTTCAGTTGGACTTCACCTCCTCCCATCATCTAGTGCTACTGATAGTGAGGACTTTAGAACCAAGACAAAGGAACATCATTCCATCAGAGAAATGTGAATTTTTTAAGTCAACATACTACATGACTGAGACTAGCAGTTCTGTAAATATGTAAGCTGTTACATTTCCAAAGGAATTTCTTAGTACTTTAATATAGTCTAACTCAATGGATAAACTGAGAGCTACTGGATGTTTAACTTCACAACAGCCTCTAACTGAGGCTGTTAACACAAACTTTGCATTAAGAGATACCAGAGGTGGGAGTGACTTGGTTTAAACCAGTATACCTACTCAATTAATACATAACATTAAAAAAATATAGGTCAGGAAGAACTGAATTAGTAATATGGTGTAAATGGAGCTTTAGACATATGGCGTGAAGAGATAGTGGACATGTCTGAATAGCAATTCTATAGTAACATCCAGTAACACATGTAGGTTGAAGTACCAGTGACTGGTTCAAAACAAAGACACATTTAGTAAACATTTTAGCTTATTTATTTCCACAAGATTTTAACTTAGACAGACATAAAAACATTTTTACTATACATCCACATTAATTGAAGGTAGTTATAATTTCAGATCTACTTTCAGTAGCAGTAATGAATTGCCAATAACTGCTAATATGGTCTTCATTAACTCAGTGAGCCCTATCTACATTGGACCACTGCTCCCAGACCACTTACTGGAAAAAAATTACGGGAAATTCCAAAGTGCCCTTCCCAAATCCCTGGTCAGCATACCACTTTGGGTCTATCCTGAAATGAGGCAGTCTAGTGGAACTAATCCAGTCAACAAAGGACAGATAACTCAGTAAGATTCCCTTAGTAACCAAGATTAAAGGGTTAATTTTTAAATATTAAATCTGGGTGATTCTCCCAAAGGTTGACTGAGACAATATTGAGGGATTGAGGATAAGTAACTTACTGAATAAATACCAGATAATCATAATCACAGCATGCACCTGCATAACCTAATCAGATTATAAACAGTTTTGATTTCTGTGTCTGAGACGTATTGTTCTACAGTTCAGATAAAAGGCATGCTCAGAACATGTCAGATGTGATCTTTGGCAGTAAGAGCAATCTAAAACAAGACAGATACAGATCACTACACTGGGGCTTGTGTACTGGTCCAGTAGTCTCAATGGTGAAAACAAACATTCAGCACTGGTGATGAAAAACATCAAGCAACAGCAAAGGAAGATGTCTAATACCAGTGACGTAAATCCACCAATGGCATCCATCACTGCTGAGTGATAGAAAGCACCCAATATGGTGAATGAAAAGCATACACCAATGATGACAGGTATCTAGCATAAGTAATGGTAGATGTGCAGCACTGAGAATAATAAATGTCCAGCACCAGTAATGGTAGGCATCCAGCACTGGGAATAGCAAGTGTCCAGCATCAGTACTGATAGGTATCCAGCACTGGGAATAATAAATGTCCAGCACCAGTAATGGTAGGCATCCAGCACTGCTAAAAGCAAGTGTCCAGCATCAGTACTGGTAGGTATCCAGCACTGGGAATAATAAATGTCCAGCACCAGTAATGGTAGGCATCCAGCACTGCTAATAGCAAGTGTCCAGCATCAGTACTGGTAAGTATCCAGTACTAGGAATAGCAAATGCCCAGCACCAGTAATGGTAGGCATCCAGCACTGCTAATAGCAAGTGTCCAGCATCAGTACTGGTAGGTATCCAGCACTAGAAATAGCAAATGTCCAGCACCAATAATTGTAGGCATCCAGCACTGCTAATTAATAGCAAGTGTCCAGCATCAGTACTGGTAGGTATCCAGCACTAGGAATAGCAAATGTCTAGCACCAGTAATGGTAGGCATCCAGCACTGCTAATAGCAAGTGTCCAGCATCAGTACTGGTAGGTATCCAGCACTAGGAATAGCAAATGCCCAGCACCAGTAATGGTAGGCATCCAGCACTGCTAATAGCAAGTGTCCAGCATCAGTACTGGTAGGTATCCATCACTAGGAATAGCAAATGCCCAGCACCAGTAATGGTAGGCATCCAGCACTGCTAATAGCAAGTGTCCAGCATCAGTACTGGTAGGTATCCAGCACTAGGAATAGCAAATGCCCAGCACCAGTAATGGTAGGCATCCAGCACTGCTAATAGCAAGTGTCCAGCATCAGTACTGGTAGGTATCCAGCACTGGGAATAGCAAATGTCTAGCACCAGTAATGGTAGGTATCCAGCACTGGGAATAGCAAGTGTCCAGCACCAGTAATGCTAGGTATCTACCACCAGTAATGGTAGGCATCCAGCACTGGGAATAGCAAATGTCCAGCACCTGTAATGGTAGGTATCTAGCACCAGTAATGGTAGGCCTACAACACCAGTAATGGCAGGCATCCACCACTGGGAATAGCAAGTGTCCAGCACCAATAATGGTAGGTATCTAGAACCAGTAATGGTAGGCATCCGCACTGGGAATAATAAATGTCCAGCACCAGTAACGGTAGGCATCCAGCACTGAGAATATCAAGTGGCCATTACCAGTAATGGTAGGCATCCAGCACTGGGAATAATAAATGTCCAGCACCAGTAATGGTAGGCATCCAGCACTGGGAATAGCAAGTGTCCAGCACCAGTAATGGTAGGCATCCAGCACTGTGAATAGCAAATGTCCAGTACCAGTAATGGATGTATTTAGCACCAGTAATGGCAGGCATCCACACTGGGAATTGCAAGTGTCCAGCACCAGAAATGCTAGGTATCTAGCACCAGTAATGGTAGGCATTCAGCATTGGGAATAGCAAATGTCCAGCACCAGTAATGGTAGGTTTCTAGCACCAGTAATGGTAGGGATACAACACCAGTAATGGCAGGCATCCACCACTGGGAATAGCAAGTGTCCAGCACCAGTAATGGTAGGTATCTGGCACCAGTGATGGTAGGCATCCAGCACTGGGAATAATAAATGTCCAGCACCAGTAATGGTAGATATCCAGCACTGGGAATAGCAAGTGGCCAGCACCAGCAATGGTAGGCATCCAGCACTGGGAATAATAAATGTCTAGCACCAGTAATGGTAGGCATCCACACTGGGAATTGCAAGTATCCAGCAACAGTAATGGTAGGTATTTAGCACCAGTAATGGTAGGCATCCAGCACTGGGAATAATAAATGTCCAGCACCAGTAATGGTAGATATCCAGCACTGGGAATAGCAAGTGTCCAGCACCAGTAATGGTAGGCATCCAGCACTGAGAATAATAAATGTCCAGCACCAGTAATGGTAGACATCCAGCACTGGGAATAGCAAGTGTCCAGCACCAGTAATTAGGCATCCAGCACTGTGAGTAGCAAATGTCCAGCACCAGTAATGGTAGGTATCTAGCACCAGTAATGGTAGACATCCAGCACTGGGAATAGCAAATATTTAGCACCAGTAATGGTAGGTATCTGACAGTTAGAATAGCAAATGTCCAGCACCAGTAATGGTGGGCATGGTAGTCATTGTGGTGGAGCTGCTAAGCATACTAAAGTGTACACTCTCAAAAAGGAACTGGAGGATAGAAGAGGAGCCCTTCTTTTGTCCTGAGCTGCACTGTGCTGCATGCAGATAGTGAGGACTGCTGAGTAAATTGCTATTTGGACCTGCAGTGAGTGTATTTTTAACATACCTTTTGTGAAAGTAAAGGTTAGTGTTATCATCCTGGATAACTGTTTGAGAAGGGCAGAGTCCACTTGAACCCTCGGTTATTGTCTGGATCCCTATTTACATCGGCTGCCTGTATTTTTAAATGTGGCCAGCTGTACAGTGTTGCTTCTGGCTGATCTGTAGACCACAAAGTATCCCACAGACCAGTTCACCAACTAACCACAACTCTAGCTTTTACTGTATAGACATTATCCTACTCACTATTTCATTAGCTACCCAATAGTATAACCCAGATACCAGTAAAGTCTATCTGCTCCCCTGTGCCTTTGTGGCAAGCCTAGGATTATCCCCAACACAAACCTCAACTCAAGTCTACAAAGCAAGGATAGGATCGTGATAATAGAAAATTGCTCAGTACTGTGCTTGGTTATCCTTATAACATCTGTAATTCACCTCCTGGCCAGAGATTATCCCTAATCTGCTGCTGAATCCTGCACCAACCAGAGCTTGTTACACCCTATAGTGACTTGTGGAGTGGAATTGCTATCTAATTACTGACTGTACACAACCAGCTGGAGAGTTAATTTTTGTACTGTCTATATCTGTACCACCTCCTATAACTGCTAAAAGCAAGATCATTTTCTTTATAGTCACTGCTAATATTTTAGTTGTCTCTGCCTTTCTGCCTTTAGCCTTTTTTTTTTTTGCTGTAATACTATTCATTTAGGCTCTTTGTCTGCCTTTATTGCCCTTAGATTGTCTAAAATGTAAATAGTACTATTTTCAATGTATTTTAATTGCAAAATCTGTGCTATTATATACATGCTATTGTCTGCTCGTTATTTCTCATCCTTGCTACTGAAACTAGTATACAAACTGTGATTGCAACATGGGTCTCAATACTCTGGAACAAAGCCAAAGATAAGGAATGACAAAGATCCAGAATCAGGGACACTTTTTAAAAGTACAACATTCTAATTTCCTTTTTTACCTTGCAAAAGGTAACCTCTAGTTACCGTTTGGGTTCTTATTGCACATCTACCACTGAACCCCCTGAGTACAAAATTCTACTTCCCCTTTTCAACTTGCAAAAGGCATGTAAAGTAGCAAATGCAAGTTATCTCTGCTGTGTGTTTTTATTACTGTTATTTGGTAACTGATCTAGCAGTCCCTGTTAAATTACTTGTTAGCAGGGCTTGCATCTTCTCAATTAATTGTAAAAGCAATTGCATCAGTTCAGGCTAAGGAAATGTCAATGACTGCCCCCCACCTCCTCCCACTTTAATAGTTTATTTTTTGTTAGCTAATTTAATTTGGGCTAGGAATGAGTTTGCATGCCCCCAACTAATAACTAAGCATTTTTAGCCCATAATTAGCAATGTACATGATTTTAAATGGATCTCTTTACCATTACTTGTGCTAAAATTGCCTGCATAGAGTGATTGCCTCCTACTATGGTGACCGTTTATCTCTGCCCACTTTGTTCCTCAACCACCACCAATTCCCCCAGCCACCCCAAGCCCCTTACATTTGTTTCCTTTTTACTCCTCCTACAATTTAGTACATATTACCCACCCTTTAAAAGCATATATATTAAAAACCCTCTTCTAGTTTCTATCGTCTGTCAAGTCCTGCTGCAGCCCATTCTACGGACTTAAAACTTTCTGTACAGATATTGTCAACCCACTTTTTTCGATATTGTCAACCCACTTTTTTCCATACACAGTCCTGTTTGCCAACACCTTTATCCATCCATCCATCCATCACACACACACACACACACACACACACACACACACACACACACACACACACACGCACACACGCAGACACACACACACACACACACACACACACACACACACACACACACACACACACATGCATAAACTTGTAGATTAGCATATATAAATATTTATATATATACATTTATCAACACCACACATAAATACATACCAATACCACAAAGGCACTTTTTTCGATTCTCATATAATTACTTATAGCTACTACTTTGGACTACTATCTTTCTCATCAATACACATTTTTGTCTCCTTCCTCATCTGTACACCACTCACGTCTTCACCTCCCCTGCCCATAAACTCATATCATACAGCATTCTGCATACAGCCTAACCACTCTTCACTGCCTTAACTATCTATATAATACCCTGCAAACATCTCCACATCCTTTACCACACCTTCTTCTCTCCAATTAATATACCAAACAGCCACCAACTTAATAAAAGTCCTCCTTCTTCTAGCCACATCTCAACTCACAATGACAGTAAGTCAATTGTTGCTTTGTACACTCAGAACACTAGCTCACTTCACTAACTACCACAATATTCCCACATCATATCCCATCTCCATCACAAACACACATGCATTACATCACAAAACCCTCTTTCCCTGCCTGTCTATTTCTTTTTCTCTGTGCCAATATACATGCTTGGATCTGTTCTCTTATAGATATATTAAAGTTAAGAAAAGTACTTTATCAGCAGCACTGAAAGTCAGATATGAATACAAACGGCTCCATACGTCTACTCACCCACATTCATCCTGAACCTTAGGGAGATATTCACCCTAACCCTGGACCAACACACAAACTACCCACCACGGCTAACCCATTACTTCTCAATGCTCTCATCACACCTGGACCAACACACAAACTACCCACCACGGCTAACCCATTACTTCTCAATGCTCTCATCACACCTGGACCAACACACAAACTACCCACCACGGCTAACCCATTACTTCTCAATGCTCTCATCACACCTGGACCAACACACAAACTACCCACCACGGCTAACCCATTACTTCTCAATTCTCTCATCACACCTGGACCAACACACAAACTACCCACCACGGCTAACCCATTACTTCTCAATGCTCTCATCACACCTGGACCAACACACAAACTACCCACCACGGCTAACCCATTACTTCTCAATGCTCTCATCACACCTGGACCAACACACAAACTACCCACCACGGCTAACCCATTACTTCTCAATGCTCTCATCACACCTGGACCAACACACAAACTACCCACCACGGCTAACCCATTACTTCTCAATGCTCTCATCACACCTGGACCAACACACAAACTACCCACCACGGCTAACCCATTACTTCTCAATGCTCTCATCACACCTGGACCAACACACAAACTACCCACCACGGCTAACCCATTACTTCTCAATGCTCTCATCACACCTGGACCAACACACAAACTACCCACCACGGCTAACCCATTACTTCTCAATGCTCTCATCACACCTGGACCAACACACAAACTACCCACCACGGCTAACCCATTACTTCTCAATGCTCTCATCACACCTGGACCAACACACAAACTACCCACCACGGCTAACCCATTACTTCTCAATGCTCTCATCACACCTGGACCAACACACAAACTACCCACCACGGCTAACCCATTACTTCTCAATGCTCTCATCACACCTGGACCAACACACAAACTACCCACCACGGCTAACCCATTACTTCTCAATGCTCTCATCACAATCTTCCCATCAGGTAATGAAACCAACCTCATTCTTTTCAACATTAAGCTCAGAAGCATCTGCAACAAAATTCATGATATCCATGCATGTCTAGATTTTTGCTCCCCAGGTATTTTAATTGCCATTGCAACCTGGCTAAAACAAGAAATAACTGGCAATGAAATTATTCCCCCAAGTTTTAACATACTCAGAATGGGCAGAAATCTTAAAATAGCAGGTGATATTGTTATTATTTATAAACATAACTTAAAAATAACTCCATCCCATCTAAGTATACCACATTTTAATAATGCTGAACTTGTGACTGCAAACCTCAAAATCAACCAAAAGAAATCTATATGCATCTCAACAGTATACATCCCACCAGGCAAAAGCATTACCAAAGCCAAAAATATCCTATGCTGGATATCTGACAACATCTCCCAGGAAACCTTCATCTTAGGTGACCTAAGTGCAGACTGGCAATCCATACACAGCAGCAACCCCAAGGACTCTATTCATCAATTTGGCTTCACCCAACTTTTATGTTCCACCACCAGAATGAACAAAAGCACTAACAGGCAGTACACACTAGACCAGATACTGACAAACAAACCCCGTAATATAAAATCTTCTGGTTACTTACAAAATACTATAAGTGACCACCTCCTAACCTATCTAATCAGACAATAACATGGTTCACCTAATCAAATAATCTGTAAACAAGTATGCAATTTAACCAAATTTGACAAAGACATTTATTACAGCTCTGTCCCATAACAACTGGAATGTTTAAGAGTAATATCCCTAGATGAAACAATTACTCACTTCAATTATACTTTCCTAAAAATACTAAATGATTTAACACCAGTTAGGACAAGAAGAGAAAAATCTAACAAAGCACCATGGCTGACAAAAGAGACCAAACAGCTCATGCTGCAAAGAGATAAGGAATTGGAAAGAATGGTATAAGAATAAAACACAATATGCCTACCAAAATTTTAGAAATCTCAGAAATCATACCAAAGTCTTTGTTAAATCTGACAAGAAATCATACTACAGTAATCTCGAAAAAGCACCAAAACAACCTCAAGTTTTTTCAGTCCTTTCAAAATAAACTATTACACCCCAGCCATACCACTACACACTGTCTTTCTACTTCAAACAACAAATACTCCACTGCCACTTAGTTCAACACTCATTTTATCCGGTCAGTTCTATCACTAATCAATGACCACTTCACCTCCAACTTTCATCTGTTCTTGAAAGCAACACACTGTCTTTTAGTTTTCAGCCCATCACAACATCAGCCATAAAAAACTTACTAGCCAAATTAAAAACAGTGACCTCAGCTGCTAATAACCTTCCCACCAAGTTTCTCAAAATAAATACAGAAGCACTAGCCTTCCCTGTCTCCATTCTGATCAACCTGTCAATAACTGAAAACTATGCCCCCCATCTGAAAAAATCCATTATTATACCCCATCACAGAGGAGGTACTTCAACAGAGTTAACAAACTACAAACCTATTGCTATCCTATCAGCCCTCTCTAAAATCCTTGAGAAATGTATTCAATCTCAGCTTGTGAAACTATAATCAAACATAACCTCCTGTCCAACACTCAGCATGGTTTCAAGCCCAACCACAGTACTACTACTGCCCTCCTCAACTTCACCAACATAGTAAACCAATACAGAAATGAGGGCAACCTTGTTTCTTCATTTTTCTTTGACCTTTCCAAAGCATTTGGCAAAGTGTCCCACCAAAAGCTCCTCTCTAAACCTGCAACTCTATGTCTCACTTACCCCTCCCTCTCCTGGTTTCACAGTTATTTATGCAATTGTCAGACAGCAACTAAATGGCAACAAAACCTTTCACCATTTCAACTGATCTCTGTTGGTGTTCCCCAAGGCACAATATTGGGTCCCTTTCTATTTAATATTTTCATAAATAGACTTCATACCACTACAACTTCTGCCTTTCTTGTACAATATGCTGATGATACAATCCTTATATGCTCTGCCCCATCCGTAACAAAATTACAGGAAAACACTCAAAAATCTTTCACTAACATTGAAATATGGCTAAAAATTCTAACTTGGTACTTAATGCCAAAATAATAAATAAACTTATGCTATTTACTCCAAAACAACATCTTAACCAGAAACACACATTTCATATTACCTCAAGTAGTAACACAAAAACAGAAACCATAGGCCAAACCTAACTTATCAGAGTCATAATCAATGACAACCTCAAATTTGATCACCACATACTTCGTTCCATCAAGAAAATGCCCCAAAAACTCGTCTCCCTCTATAGGGCTAAACGTCACCTGACAATCAATCGATTACCTCAGCAACAATATTCCTCCTTCCTTCTCTATTATATGATTTCCCTGTTCTTACAAATATCAACACTACATATAAAACTAAACTAGCCTTCGTCTACCAAAAAATAGCTAAATGTGCAACCAACCAACCTTACAAATCACACCACTGCTTTTCATTAAAAGAATTACATTAGGTTGAACTCCAAACCAGTTGAAAACTCACAACTAATCATTGCCCACAACCTACTGTGCTCTCCAGACAAATGCCCAGCATTATACAATACTCAGCTGTACTATTCACCCACTAGAGACCTTCGCTCTAGCGATAAACTCTTACTATGTATCAGTAAGACATCCAACACTGCTGGAGACTCTCTCTACTCCCATTATGTGTCAAAACTCTGGAACGAAATCCGCACACAGTTAAACCTGATAGAAAACTTAAATACTTTTAAAACTTTGCTTAAACAACACCTATGCTAAAGATGTCTGTTTTTCCTGCTCACATGGCTAGCTTTACTCAGATTACTTTTCTCCAGCTCTTACAGCCACGTTGCTTACCCAGTACATTTGTACCTGCTCACACTGCACTAATTTCCTAGACTCCTGCTCTTCCTCCTTCTCTCACACCCTACCTCTACCTACAATTCCTCCTCTGTCCATTTACTTCTTGTTCATTTCCATAACTTCTCCTTTCTTATCTCTGTTTATCAATTTTTTCCTTTCTCCTTGTCTGTCTGTAACCTGTTACTAAACTCAAAAACACCCCAGCATGATCTTTTCCCTATAGCCATCAAGCTGTAACTGCATTAACTGTTGCTGTATATTATTTCTCTATTTAATAATTAGCCAATTTGTTCATTTCTCTCTTGTTTTTGATGTTTAAATGCTGTTCATGCAAGAAATATTTAATATTTAAAACCCGTGTAAATAAGCTCATGTATTGATATTTTCACCCTGCAATTATAAAACTACACCATGTGTAACTTAAATGAGGAGCTTTTCTCCCTGGGCTTCCCCTAAAAATGAGTTTTATCCAGTCGGGCTTTTTCCTGTCAAAAAAGGCAAATAAATAAATACAAATTTAATCTAATTTACTTAGTATTAAATTAATACTTGTACTAGTACAGTATATATGCATCAAAATGCATTTTCTGAAGATGAAGTATACATCCTTCAGATGAGATGTTTAACTGAGGTACCATCTGCTTGAGTTTGTGGTAGCTCAGGTAAATGCAAAAGGTTCCATGGCACCTATCAAAAAGAGAAAAGTAAGTTCCCTGAAGCCCTGGACAAATTTCCCCTGCATGTCCTCCCTGTGGTCACGTGGGTTTCCTCCGGGTGCTCCGGTTTCCTCCCACATCCCAGACACATGCTGTAGGTGGATTGGACACTCTAAACTGGCCCTAGGTGTGAGTGTGTGCATGTGTGTGCCTTCTGTGGAAGGTTGGGCACTGGGCTGGCAACTCGACACTGTAAAAATCCACTGCCAATCATGAGCGGACAGGTGATCCGTTGTGGCGACTCCTAGCCGGAAAAAGCCGAAAGAAGAAGAAGAAGAAGTATAAATACCACCTCTGATCTACACTGAAAAGAGGCCACTAGCCTATAGGGACAACCCAGTTAACAAAGGATAAATAAAAAATTAACAAACAAAAAAAATAGATAAAATAAAATTGCAATGCGTGACTTTACTGACTCATTGTAATTCTCAGTGATTTACCAGACAATCAAAAATTTTACAATAGACAAGATAAAAATATGAGACAAAATCATGGATGTTCTGCAGAATCAGGGACATTTCAGGACATACCTCTCAACCTTTTAAAACAAGAACCTGAAACAAAGCCAAAAATAATGGGGGGACATGGTCCCAAAATCAGGGACAGATTTTAAGAATTGCGCTTATAAATTTAAAAAGTAAAATAACAGTTTTGCATTAGCTTGTATTTTTTTGAAGGATATGATGTCTGAAACTCAAATGTCTATCATTATTTAGTGACTTGATTTGCCAGAAAACCACACATTTTATGAGGAACGGATCAAAAATAAGAGGCAAAAATGAGAATATTGTATGAAATTCTGGATAGTTAAGAGGTATGCTTCAGGGCCATGGTTTACAATATCATCATCTGCTTCCTTCTCTACTAATTTTCTTCTGATCTCTCACATTCCATTCTCTCATACAGTATGTTATCTTAAAGCCAGGACAACACACGTTAAGATAACCCTATCAGTGGCCTAACGTTGCAGTTTATCTTAATATTAGTCCTCTAACACAACTCAGATTTAACTCTTATCATCATACTAGTATAATACAAGTAACTTAGCAAAAAAACAAAAAACTCCAAACTGCCACAATTTGTAAAACCAGACCTTAATCTAAATGGTGAGAACTTTCACAGTGCATAATATTGATTCATCAGACCAACAATTTAGCAGCCACTGACTGGTCTTACTTCTAACCTACCTTTCCAATAGAATTAGGCATACTGGTGCAGTGTAAGAGCTTTACTAGCAATCCCTTATTGCTAGATGTTTCTAACCCAGAGTGCGATAGAGGCAATATCCACTTCTACCACCATCAATAAATAGCAGCATACCACACTTTCTTATGCTGAACCAGTCAAAAAAGCCTGCATCCTAGGCAGCTATCTAGATTACCTCAGCCGTCTAGGGATACATTAGCACCTATACCCACACTTGTTCCTAAACATACCTGCATATGACATTGCCAGAATTGGAAATGTGAACCCCTAAGGTCACACGTGTGCTTCAAATCATAAATTCCTTGTTATGGTTGATTTCAATGTCAGACAAACTGAGATTACATGCATCAAACTAGATAAGGACATGGTTGCTCTCAGTCATCTCTCTAATGCTAGGATCAAGGTCATTATAAGGGTGCTCAGGGCCTTTTAGCATCCTAAACATACGAATGAATGACCTTAGATGCTTTACCTTAAATGAGATGCAGTGAGATACAACTTGATCTTGCCACCTGTTTTCCAGTGAAAGTAACTCACTAGTGTTGGGCAGCAGTCTTTCTTAACCAAGAATGATAGCAAAGTGCAAAGGGAAAATAATTAGCTACAGTGATTGGCTGGTTAACTTATGTCAATCTAAGGGCTTCAGTGTATGTCTGCCTGGGCCCGGATGGTCAGCAGATCCTCCTGCTTTAAGGATGTCCTGCACTTCTCATCACATGGACATTTACTTTCTCTACAATACTTTTTTTAGGCAATGATTCATTGTTGAGCATGTCCACCAAGCAAATTCCATTTCAAACAATATCAAAGTAACTGTGCTCATTTTTATCTTAAACTACAAAATGCCTGAGATGCAGCCCTACCTCCCTGTTGAAGACATCCATATTTGCTTAGTTTTACTGAAACTTGATTTCATAAGAATGACAGTACTCACTCCTTATCAGGGCACTACACCTACCAGACATTCAGGACTTCTTGGAACGTCACTCGCAGATCCACATTTATCAAGAATCTTAGTGCTTCATACCACATCTTGCACAATCCCACTATCTATCTTAAAAAGATCCTAATTCATTTCAGTAAAACCACCTACCACATCATTTCCAATGTCATGTCTCCTATTTTTGTCCCCTTCACAATATACTGGAGTATGTGAGTCAGTTGAGCAAGCTTCCTGTTAAACTATATAGTCCCATTTTGTTTTACATTCATTATCCCTCAATCAACTACCAATAGTTATATTCAGTACTTCCTTGATTTCAAAAAAAAAAAAAACTCCCTAATGCAAATTATCCATTTGTCCACCAGGAATGTACATCTGCTTGATCTCCCTTGTCCTTATCAACTGTTCCCCTTCTGGACTACTACATAGATCCCCATTTCCAGCTATAACGTTCACCCTCGATACAAGCCTCCTCATCTGTAAAACATACTGTATTTTGGAATTGTTGTTAAACCATCTAATTGCTGTCTGCTGATATCCTGGACAACCACAACTGGAATTTCCTGCCAAACAAGCTGATTTATGATGACACCTTTGTTTCCACATGCTCTACAAAGTTTTGCTGCCTTGTGAATAAATCTGTTGAAGAGACTGTCCCCTTCTGCCACAAAATTGTGATAATTCAGAAGTAAGCCTGTATAGCGGAATTCCATTATGAATTACTGCTATAGAAAAAGGAAAATGTGGAACGGCTCTTTGTAAAAAATGCCCTCTTCCCCACATCAGAAGTTATCTAAAACATTAAGCAAGACTCTTAGTACTTGAGTCACTGGGTCCTTGTACACAGCCTGCACTAATTCTACCAATGCTTCTGGGAATTTGAACCATCACAAGATTGCCCAAATCAGCTTTCTTGGGACCTAGTTATATGCTATCTCCAAAGTCTAGGAATGCCCAGTTGGACTCTTTCCTCATCTATGGCTTCTTCTCCACTATCTGTCTCCTTGCAAACATTGGGTCGGTTGTGCTGTATCCTGATCTGAACCTGACCTGCTCGTCTCCCATCTTACTTTCTACTACCCTCTATATTCATTTATCAATCACCTTGTCAATAACCTTCATACAGTGTAACAGGAGTTTGATACTTCCTGCATGACATCAGGTGATCCAGCCATGTTGACTAATGTCATACATGTTATCACATGATTTTATGTCAATTCCATGAAAGAAACTGTAATCAGCACTAACATTATTAACTTCTAATTACTGATAGCACATTCCATTGAGATCTGCTATAAAGACATCCTCCACTGCAGCCCTTCTCATCCCTGCAGTTTAATATATATACTAACTCCAAAATCACACAACAGTGAGGAAATGAACTTCCATTAACTCCATTGTCCCCTGATTTCACACTTAAACACATACCTACACACAGACAACCACACACATAAACGCACACGCACACACACACACACACACACACACACACACACACACACACACACACACACACACACACACACACACACACTCACACACACACACACACACTCACACACACACACACTCACACACACATACATACACATTACACACAGTGTTTATCCATCAGCCTTGCACTTATACACAGACACCTTTCTGCACCACTCTCTCAGACACACACTGCTCTCAAATTTACATTTTCACAGACTTCACTCATCCTACCAAATATTCCATCTTTGATGAAAGTCCCCTTTCAAGGCAGCACAGTTAACCCTGCCATGTACAAATGTAATTGAAAAATTCATATTCATCAAACACTGAATTTTTTACTCGAAAGCCATTTCAAAGATTTTCTTTGAAGAAACACAAAATATGGATATATAACATGTGTGTAAAAACATGGTAAGAAAGCAAGCACGTGAAACAGTACTGACTGAAGGAGGGAAGGTAAGGATGGGAAGGCAGGGTGACCCAGATTAACCTTGCTGAAATACTGACCTGGGCAATGGAGTATCCAGCCAGGGAGAAGTGGAAGATAGTAACCAGTGCCATATTAACCATATATGGGGGATAGAGTAACCTAAGCCATTGGCAGTAGAACCCTGAGGAAAAGCTCCTAGAAGCATATTCCATATCCATAGGGACTCAGAAGCATGAGTCCACCGAAGGAGTGCCTATATTCCAGACAAGCAGGTGGTTGCATAAATCATGAACCCATCCTGGACTCAGTTTTGCATTCATTATACTGTATTGACAGGCCAGAAAGAGGAGGGGTGTAGGGCTATCATAACAAAATAGTAGAAGTCACCACTGATGAAAACATACAGTGACTACCATAACTTCCCTGCACGGGACAGACAACATGAGATCGCTGCTTTTGTGGTTTCTTCTTCCTGCAGGTAGCCCTATTATGGGAGGAGGGTTTCACAGGACAAGGTTTATGGGTTTTTTTTGCCCCCCCCCCAAAAAAAGTACAATGCAATAAACAGAGGGTCATGCAATCATATGTATATATTTCTGATGAAATACATTTGCTGCAGACCAACGGATTACCCAATGCACTTTGTACTGAAGTAATAGTTTTTAATCCTGATCTGTCACCAGTGCTCACTGTACTCAGTTAATTCCATTTAGGGCCCAATCCGGCAGGTAAACTCCCTTTTCCAGAAAGAAAAAATAAAGCTTTTAAAAAGAATGCTGCACAAAGACTATGGTTAATGATATTATTTCAAAATAGAGTGTATGACAACCTAGAGCTGCGAAACTAGGAATGTGTACTTTTTAAAATGTTTGTAATTGCTTTGAAAATTATGTGTCTTAAGCTTTTATACAAATCTTCCTAAAGTTGATGTTGATTTTATGTTATTTTACATCACTTTACTGAATTTTATCTTTCTTCTTTGTATTTAATAATTGTTGAACAGTTTATGATTAAGTTATGTGACTAAATATGTAAAGCATTTAAAGTGAATTTTGATGGGGGTTTACTTAATTCTTAAGAAGTCCATCTAATAATAGACAAAAGAGATTCATTTATTTTGTCATTTTAAATACAGATTGGTATTTGTCGGTAGCAAGTATATGGTGTTTCTACAATACTCATTCACTCATAAAATGCCAGTTACATATCTTAAATATTTTAATTATAAACATAGAATAATAAATATAACAGACAGAAAAAATATATATACAGATTATTGTGGACTATGCTGTTATAGCTAGACCACACAAGCCATTTAATTGCAGTTCATTATGTGTCCCTTGCTGTGTAATGTGCTGAGTAATCATCTGTTTGTGTTGTACTGGAATGTTTTGCTTTCATCGTAAATTGAGCATTAATATGCTGTCTATTGTGATGAGCTGCCATGTAAAACACTAAATAAACTGCATATATAATCAATGCATCAAAGGTCTCAGTTTATTTCTCAAAATCTTTCATTTAATTTTTGGTAATTATCATGTTTCTGCTATGCCATGAAATGTCCATAATCTGTCTGCATTATATATTATACTCTTTATGGTGTGCACCTCAGAGGAAACAGGGGCATCGCTACTGCCTAACAGAAAAGACACAGGGCAAATGGTATCAAGGATGACCCCCCACACTTCCCAGCCTTTTCCCCTTCATTGGTAACATACTCTGGTTCACAGCAATCTGTATGCATGTTTTCCTGGCTAGGATATTATCAATGTTTCTGCAAGGAACAAACTCCAAGTCTGCTGATTCATCTGAGGGGTCTATACAAGTGATGACAACAAGTTAGGAAACAGTTCATTTTGTAAAAATATATTATTTTCTTTGCTGCACTCTCTATTTCACTTCCTGTCCCTCTCATCTTATAAGTCAAAATCTCTTCATTTCATTGTTCTGTCATTGAATAAAGCGTACTTTCTATTAAAAAAAAACTATTGCTTTTTTACACATTTAAGTGATGTGAGGAGGGTCTGTGGAACATATGTTTCAGTTTAAACCTAATAAAAGATCTTAACAATCCTTGAGTTTTGAAAAGCCTTGTGGTGTTCATTAAGTAGCAGTTGGTGACAATAGTACATAAAACCCAATGACCAGGCAGCAGTGTGACTCCTCTGGATGGCCTAGTGGTATTAACCCTCCAGAGTGTGAGAAGGTCACCCTCCCCCATCCTCACAATAAACAAATAGGCCCACAGTGTGTATTACCAGTCAGGGCTACTGTTAAGCTGTTAAACAGATTGAACCAAATCCTACCTCAGGCCACCCAGTTTGTGTACAAGCCGCACTCCCAGAGGGTAGGCTGCTACCTGGGACTCATTATTTAAAAATCAGGGAGGGAGCAGAGAATGGAGTTTCAGGGAAAGTGGCTGCAGTCTGACCCAGGGCATGCTTGAAAAATACTATTCGGCTCCTGTTGCCCAATAAATCATGTAGCAGATCTTTATAAATGGTGATAAGAGTTGGTGAAGAGGTTAACAGTGTTGAATTATTACCTGTTTATGAAGGATTCCATGGTTGGAAATTCCCTTTCTTTAAGCCAGAATTAAACAAAAGTCAAAAGAAAAGACAATTTCAAGACGCAGTACTGTCTGTTCATTGATATGACATGCATGGAAAATATTTCTGTGTATCACCATTTTGACAACTAGTCCTTGTAAAACAATAATAAAGACAAACTACAATTAAAAAGAAAGGCTTTCTGAAAGTTTTTTTTTGAAAGTACCTTGAATGAATGAAAGGACTACTGAATAGTTTGTCAGTTAAAACTAAGGAACTATATGTGCAGTAACCTTCCTTTTAATTTGCAACCTAATTTTCATATTAGTATTATTATAATCATCATCATCATCAGTGTTGTTGTTCTTAGTAGTAGCATTATTACTGCTACTGTTACTATTATTGCTAGTGCACAGGGGGTAAATAATATCCATAGTCCTTCAGACAACAAGAGACAGTGGGTAGCAAGGCAAGCTTCGGGATATCCAATGGGCATGTCAGTGGCTGTGAAACTGCAGTGTACTTGGTCAATGTCTTTATTAATGTGGGAGGAATGTGTGAAGATAGTGACTCCCTTCGCAGTGTTAATGGAACATTGCTCAAACACATCCTGGAGCACACGTGTGACATACGTGTGACTACAGAAGTATGCAGGATTCCTTCCATGCTGTAGCACACTGCTTGTTGCATGTTGTAACTTCGTAGTCATGTACTGTACACTAGGCACAACATACTTTACGTCTTCTGGCCCCATACCCTTAGTTTTTGGAGCTATGGTCATGGCACTGAAAAACTGAGAGCATCCATGCTATGATAGTGTACACCAGCAGTCCCTTCCTTTCCTGTTCCTTCATTTCTTCATATTCTACCTGAGCATTTCTCAGCACACCATACTCCAAATACAGTTACAGCTGTGCCCACAGAGAATAAGGGACAACCGTATGTCTCTGCACCTAAATTCCACTTCACTTATGTGTTCCCAACTAAATGTACTCACAGCAAAATGCCTTATGACCTAACAGCCTGAACCCACAGGTTATCATACCATCAAATATGAATATATTAAAACATGGTCAGCTGACTATTGCAACACTGATTGCAATGGCAGTTGCAACAAATACAAGTAAAATAATAACCTAGATGTCTGCAAAATTAAAAAAACTCAACAGCATTGTGTAGCAGTCACATGTCATTATACTTGGTCAGAGTACCATCTGGTGGTGTAGGTGATGATGTCATCACCTTATTTAGCTACATGGCTTATGCTCACATGGCTTTGAATGCTCAACATGTACTGAGAGCTATATTATCACCTACATCAGATTTAAATTAAAAAATAAAATGCATGCATTGTCAGGCTAAGCAAGAAAGGGACTAACTCCAGCTACAGAAAACCATAATTCATACATTGGAGATATGTGTCTCACTTGTAAAGCATAAATGTCTATCTTGAGTTTCGTATATAGCTTCAAATTAACTTCACTATTAATTAGTATAGTTCTGTTTTCACCGTGTTTTGTTTAATCTTCTGAGTCTCGCTATGATCAGCTACTATACATATAAACCCCTCATCCACAGATCCATACTTATAGATCATTATATTAATCCTGCCATTTTGCATGGTTTACTCCCCAGTCCATGAAAGACAGGGGTGCTACTCTTGGGGGTGAATTTGGGGTTACCTAATAATTCATTTGCATTACATTTAAATTAAATATGGGAAGTTCTTTGCTTAGTGTGGAGTGGAATACAGTTCCATAGAACAAGTGTTCACTGTGATACATACCTATCCCATCAAATGCTCTATTTATTTTTCAATGACTTGTGAATGCATAATAGGTCTGACAGAATAGGGTCTGTTGAAACTCTATATGCAAGCCAGAGGTCACCTATCAGTAGCCTGTACTAACACTGAGAAGAGTGACAAGGCTTTGAGACAGTCTGCATAGTCTTTACAATTTAGGTCCTTGATTTGCTTTTAATTACGAAAGTGTTGTGGTCATTCCAGTTGTGAGAAGCGTTTGGACAGGTGCTTACTGAAATGAGCATTATCCTTAATAATTGGTTTAATGACTGCCTAGGATGATAGAATGATCCCTGGATCTGGATGCAATACCTTTAGGCACATGGTGCGGAATAAAAATAGTCTTCCTTACAACAGTCGATACATGGTGATCAAAGGACAGTTCATTGATGACATAGGGTCCCAGATCCCTAACCACAGGATCAATTTTCAGGGATGTGTTATCAATGAGGTAATTACAAAGGGAGTCATGACTGTTGAAGGATATGGTTATGGACTTCTTGGCATTTAGTTTTAATCAATGATTTTGGCAACTGCTATTTATTCAGGACAGGCCCTCTTGGAGGATCTTCATGTCATCTGAAGAGCTTATGACAGCACCAAGTTTGTAAAAATCTGCAAACCTGGTCAGCCACAAATCCTTAAGATTATCTTTGACCTCTGAGAAGTAAATGCCAAAGAGGGGTGGCCTAAGGACTGAACCCTGGGGTACACCAATAGTGAAAAGTGCTTTAGACGAGGTAGAGATGACCCCCATACCTTCCTGGGTTCTATTTCTGAGCTAGTTTCCTATCCAGCAAAGGATTAGCATTTAGCTGGGCGAGTTTATGTACAATTTATCTAGGAGTTGTTCCTCTATGTGGTACTGACAACCTACTTGTTATTTGTTGTGGTTTTGCCTCCAATAACAATGTATAACTACATCTCTCTCACACTGTGCCTGCTGATTTAAGCAGTAGGTGGTTGTCAGTAAACAAGAGGCAATTGCTACATTTTCCCAAAACACCCATTTCAATCAAATTGACTACAGAGATGGTTGAAAAGTGCAAATCCATAATTCTAGGCATAGGCAGAAATTTATATTTTGAACTGTCTAATGTTGCTGTCCCCAGTACCCACCTATCATTTAGAAAATGTACTCATCACTTAAAATACTGCTCTTATACACATAGGAATTAGACACATTATTTTCAAATGTTGTGGCCTATAACCATAAATTGGCTATTTTCAGAGATACATTTTTCTCACATGAGCACATTTTACGTAGACCTATGTTATAAACATTAGTTTTGGCAGTTCTAAATCTGCCATCTTTGTACAACAAAGCTTCTAAGAGATGCTGAGAAAAAAATTAACTCCTTTGAGTACACTGAGCATGCCCAGCTGCACACCTGCATTACAAATTGACGTAACAGAAACTATTAAAAGGTGACACTCACACAACAACTTATTTCAGTAGAATTAGTGGATTACGAAATCCTTGCAATGGGTGGCACAGTGGAACAGGTATTAGTGTTACTGCCTCATAGTACTTAGGCCTCTAGTGCAGAGTGCCTCCTATGTCAACTCTGCATGCCTTCTCAGTGCACACCAGGGTTTTTGCCAGGTACTTTGTTTTTTTCCCACAGATACACCATTACTGAAATGGCAATCTTCTAAATTGCCTAGGATGAATTTGTTTGTGTATGTGTGTGTGTGTGTGTGTGTGTGTGTGTGTGTGTGTGTGTGTATGCGTGTGTGTGTGTGTGTATGTGTATGCGTGTACCTGTCTATCCTGTAATGGGCTGGTATCCCATCCAACATTAGTTTCTCTGCTTTTGTCCCCTAACTGCTACAACATATTCCTGCTTCACTATGATCCTGAACTGGAATAACCTGCTAATCGAAGAATGAATTACTGAAAAGAAAATCTCTACCGTATATTGTTTAATTTGTTTACCAGAAAATGTTACATTATATTTTTTTACAAATATTCCTTCTAATTTCTGTAATTTATAACCTATGTAGCATCCAATTATTCAATAAAAATATGAGGCCTACTCAAGTTATGTACTATTGTATTATGTCAATAATTTTCATTGTGGTCTATTCTTTTCCATACTTTAGAAATTTTAGATGAAATGTCTGGAATGTACTCAGGAAAGTAAAACTGATGTGCAAAAACTTTATTCTTTCCTGCTGTCCCATTACAGTGATCATTTGATTTCATTTAATGTAAAATATTTTAGTTGATTTATCTGCATTGATTTAGCTGTTAGGTTGCTTGGTAACTGAGGAGGTAGACTGATAATCCTGTCCTGCCAGGCCAGACCTATGTCATGGAAGTTAATAAATAAGCAGGTTACCTTCTGTGTATATTTTGTTAAGTTGCATGTAAGTTACATTGACTTACTCATAGTATAACATATGTTTATACACACATCCACATGCACACGCATATATGATGAGAACGTCTGCAGTCTGCTTGAGGTAATGTGTCATTTGCAATCAGGAGAAAGAAATCAGATGTAAAAGTAATTTTGTCTTTCTGATTAATCTCATAAGTCAAAAACATTGGTGCAGTTTTTGAAATGATCTACTGTGTACAAGCCTTTGTTTCCTAAAGCATTCTCTGCTCTAGCTCTTATTCCAGAAGTATGTGGGGTTTTCTTTTACCTTACTCCCTTATCAGAGGCTGTTTGCAAGGAGTCAAGCAGCCATCAGAGAACACAGAGCAAACATCAGTGATGTCCTTCTGAGATGATTAGGTTGTATAGCATTAGAATAACTTAACTAAGCAACCCTTTGGATCCTCTGAGGCCATTTTATTTTATATGACAGAGGAAAAGGTCTCAAAGATTTGAACATATAATTATCTGTTAAATTAATTATTTTTGCTGAAGAACCAAACACTACCTCTGTATCTCCTGTGCACTTCATTCAGAATGGTAACTTGGGCAATATTTCCTATAGTCATCAGTCATCATGTGCTTGGAGTCAACAAAATTTAACTCTTTGTGAACCAATAACTGACAAATACTTCAGCCATCATTTCTTTGACCAAACCAGCACCATCACCACTTCAGTCCACACTTGCAAAAATGTTGAGGTGCTGAAAATTTACAAAACATAAAAAGAGGGATGCCACCAGAGTGGTTTGGTTTTGGAGTTAGTTTTCGACTTAATTCTGGTAAGAGTGATTATTCAATAAAGTGCTTAGCTTTGGTTGTATAGCACCAGCAGCAAGACAAACATTTCTGAAGCACAGGTGAGAATGCCAAGCATTGCTGAGCTCTGTGGAAATGAGCCAAGAGCTGCTCAGTCATGCCAAATGTATATGAGACTCATAGTGCACATACTTGGACATACTCAAGACCCTCATCATTCATCCTAACACCTTACTCATGGGGGAAGGGGACTTTAATTACTCCTCTATCAACTTGGAATCCTGCAAGGCCTCAAATCTTCAGGCGTAGAGATTCCCGGACTTTGTAAATACAACCACCCTTAACAAGTTAGAGCTTATACCCACTACAGGTTCCAACATACTGGACCTTATACTCACAAATATGAGGGAACACTTCAATACCACATACTCCCTGGTAAGGTCCAACTATAACACTGCCCCTTTGAAAACAAAATCAACTTGGTTACCCCAGTAAACCCAGTAACAGTTAAGACTATTCCCTACCTTACCTTATATAAATCTATAGTTTGTCAAAATTCAATACCGCACCAAAACCAGAGAACACAGTAGTCTGTGCAGAAATATTCACAGAAATTCTGTTCACCCATGTCAATGACTGCATAGAGGCTGCTGTACTTATCAGAACTATGCCCAGAACTACCTTCAAAACAAACTGCCCTGGTTGCATCCCAAATTAAACATGTTATACAGCAAAAGGAAAAATAATCCTAGCTAAAGTCAAGAAGTGCAGCTCCCATAAAGATATGAACTCTCTCATCAAACTAAACAGGCAACTATGAGGGCTAATTAAGTAAAATAAAGCCAATTTTGAGGTCAAAATAGCTTCCCAGGCAAACTTCAATCATAAGGCCTTTTCCAGCTATGTCAGAAACCTTAAAGACTGCACACTACAGTGTGTTGAACTGGTAGTTAATGGTGCCACATTCACTGATCCAGGCGATATAGCGAATCTGCTGGCAGACAAATTCAGTTCCAACTTTGCCTCCCACTCACCCCCAGCCACCCCTCCCCCAAAAAGTACCTACAAACATAATCCCTCCAACTGTATAGAGAGAGCATGTACTGGCTGAGCTCACTTAGGCCAAGAACACACACTTAATGGGCTCCTATAATATCCCAGAATGCCTCCTGAATAGTCTAAAGTATGACCTATTAGGGCCACTGGAATGCCTCCTGAATAGTCTAAAGTATGACCTATTAGGGCCACTGGAATTACTATTTAACTATAGTCTCAAATCAGGCTTCATGCCACATGCATGGGGGACTGCAAATAAATCCCTATTCATAAAGGCAGACCATCACCAGATTCCAGAAACTACAGACTCATTAGTCTGACTTGTCTTATATGCAAAGCCATGGAAAGAATTATCATGAAAATTATCAGCAAAGACATAGGAGAGCTCCAGACACTGGATCCATCCCAGTTTGGCTCTGTCAAAGGAAGACCATGCTTACTGAAACTGGTGGACTTCTTTGAGAAGGTTGTCAAGTATACTGCCTATCCTGACTTGGTTTAAGCATTGGATACAATACTCATCTTGGGCATTGTTCACAAACTTATGGAATAAGGCATAAACCCCTATATAACATGCTGGATAGACAGCCAGCTGGCTCACAGATAGGACCCAGGAAGACAGGATTGGTCAGACCACCTCCACGGGCTTGTACTGGGCCCATTCTACTTTGGCATCTATTTTGTGGACATCTAGGATGTCAGAGGCCACTGTCTGACCAATTGCAGATGACTGCCAAATGGGAGCAGTAATAAAATCCCTACAAGATGTAAACATCTTACAAGAGGGTCTTATGCATACAAATGAGTTGTGCCAAAGACGTGACTTAAAACTCAACACCAAGAAATGCATTATAGTACCTTTTGGGAAGTCAGCCACCTCAAGAAATTATGTCATTAAAAAAACACCCCTAAGTGTTGATCAGCTGGACAGAGATTGGGGAACACATGTAGACAGAAACATGGCCTTTGATCAACATGTGTCCAAGGTAGTGAGGAAATCTTTCTATGCTGCTCAACTTATAAGTAATGGCATGACATCTAGGTCCAGGGAAGTCATTGTACTTGGCCATCATCAGACCCATCATTGAGTATAATACTCCTTCAGTATGTGCCTGACCAAGCACATACAGCAACTGGAACATCTGCAAAAGTTCCTTACAAAATTAATACAGGGCATAAACACAATGTCCTATGTGGATTGTATCAAAGCTCTATCTCTATACTCAGTCTTCTACAGACTACTGAGAGGTGATCTATGCCCGGCATAATGATGAACCTTTTACACATCAGCTAAACAAACAGCATCAGAATTACTAGATCTGAAGACCTAAATTTTGCTTGCAACATAACTAAGACATATTGCATCTCAGAGAGATTTGTATCTCAGTGAATTCTCAGTCTCTGGAATAGGCTCCCCATCCATGTAAAACAAAGTCCCTCCCTAATCGTATTTAAGTGTAACTTGGACCAGTGAATGTGAAATCAAAAATTCACCCCTGGTCTGGCACCTTTATCTCTGATGGACAGAGGACGTAATTCATGTCATAACCAAAAATCACCTGGTAAATAAATGTCTAAAACATAATTTGTGGGAAACATTTGGGTTGCATGGCTAGGCTTATAAAGGCCATAGTGGATATTAGCCAGTATACAGCTATGAAACTATGAACATGCATACACACACACACACACACACACACACACACACATATACACACACACACACACACACACACACACTCACACACACACACACACACACACACACACACACACACACACACACACACACACACACACATATATGCATGCATGCAGCAGAAATGTTCATCATTTGATCATTAAATATATACTGCATTAAGTTCCTCCACACTTATTCGATAATGGTCCCAATGTATGTCACTCCAGAGGCACAGAGGGACAAAGCCTTGACACAGTTCAGGTGACCTGAGGTTTGATAAGCAGCTCAGGCATCAGACAGAATGACAGGAAGGATGACCGTATCTATACTGCATGGGAAGGACTGCATGGCCTGTCACTACATGAGCCTTGGCCAGGGCCAGGAATCAAACATTAGATAGACTGACAGGCAGGATGGGTATGTCTATAGTGGAAGGGAAGGACTGCACTGGCCAATACTACATGAGCCTTGGCTGAGGCCAGGAATCAGGCATCAGATGAACTGACAGGACGGATGGGCATATCTATACTGAAGGGAAAGGACTATCCTGGGCATCACTCCATGAGCCCTGGCAGGGGCTGGAAATCAGGAATATTGACATTGGGTTGAGGGGAGAGCGCTGGCTAGTTCAGTGTAGCTTCTTGTAGTTTATTTCAGTCTACAGTTATGCTAAACTGTTAACACAGGGAGAGGGCTGTGGAGACAGACAAGCAGAAAAAGTCCCTCAGTGGATGAAGGAAGGCTCATCAGGGAGACAGACAAGCAGAAAAAGCCCCTCAATGGATAGCTGAAGGTCATCTGTAGAGACCACCTCACCTGTCTTCCTGGTGGAGAGTCTACTCTTAGAACCTGTACAAAGAGGGAAGGGAGACCCACACCAGAGCAGGACTTCTCTCAAAAGGTAGTTCTTCCCAGAAAGGAAACACCAGGGATCAGCTGGGGAGGGACTTGCAGGTGGAGGCATTCGGACTAGCAGAGACAGCCTCCTGATCATTTACTGAAGAAGGAAATAAAGTAATGGTTCCAATACACCATTAGGGAGACATGCAAAACATGCAACATCTACGCGCGCACACACACACACACACACACACACACACACACACACACACACACACGCATGCACACACACACACACACACACACACACACACACGCGCACACACACACGCACGCACACATGCATGCACACATGCATGCACACAAACACACACAAACGCTCACCTTATCCACTCAGTTCAAAGAACACCAAGTAGCTGAATACTCCAACTGGTGTGGGTCTCAGCAGCTAACTGTACACTCCCATCCCACCATTACAGGTCCTATGCATTAACTCAACACTCCCATACCACCATTACAGGTCCTATGCATTAATTCTACACTCCCATCCCACCATTACAGGTCCTATGCATTAACTCTACACTCCCATCCCACCATTGCAGGTCCTGTGTATTAACTCTATACATCCATCAAATCCCACCATTACAGGTCCTATGCATTAACTCTATACTCCCATCCCACCACTTTAGGTTTTATGCATTGACTCTACACTCCCATCCCATTACCACCCCTACAGGTCCTATGCATTAACTCTACACTCCCATCCCACCATTACAGGTCCTATGCATTAATTCTACACTCCCATCCCACCATTATAGGTCCTGTGTATTAACTCTATACTCCCATCCCATTTCCACCCCTACAGGTCCTATGCATTAACTCTAACTCCCATCCAACCATTATAGGTCATATGCATTAACTCTAGACTCCCATCCCAGCATTACAGGTCCTATGCATTAATTCTACACTCCCATCCCACCATTATAGGTCCTATGCATTAACTCTATACTCCCATCCCACCATTATAGGTCCTATGCATTAACTCTATACTCCCATACCATGTCCACCCCTACAGATCCTATGCATTAACTCTATGCTCCCCATCCCATTACCATCACTACAGGTCCTATGCATTAATTCTAACTCCCATCCAACCATTATAGGTAAAATGCATTAACTCTATACTCCTATCCCACCACCAAAACTTCTGGTACTCTGCACTAACTCTACACTCCCATCCCACTTCCACTACTGCCATCAATACATGTCTCAGTCAATAAACTACCATACCATCCAACTGCAACTACTACCTCTGAACCTTGTATGTGTTATGGACAAGGTAAGATAAAGGTCAGATGAATGTCATTCTACAATATTTACTGCACCCAGAGGGCCTGCATGCATCAAGCTACATGTTATCCTATTTCCATGACCTTGTGTCTCAAATGTGTACATAAGCCTTCTGGTCTCCAGCAATGGCAGTAATACTCCTAAGTTATCCCACTTTCTACCAGGGATAGAGGTCATATGATGCATAACCATTTCTGCCCTTCTGAATGGGTCCGTGGCACCCAATGTTCTATCCTCAACCCACCTTGCTCTGTCTCAAGCATCTTTGTGTACCTATGATGACTAAACCTGTATTTTTGACTCAAGGCAACACATTCTAGAGCCTTGCTTTTCTATCCATTAATTAATATTTTCTCAACATCTAGTGTCACCCATGTTGCTTTCTCCCTGTCTGTGCTGCCTCTTCATCTCCATAGCCTCTGCTTCTACCAGATTAAGTAGTATTTAACTCGTACATCACCATTTATTTATTTTTGTATTTCTGTTTATAAACCAGATATAAGTATCCACACAAAGTCTGTCTGTATTGGAGGTAAGTTATGAATGTTTTCATTATATAATAACTAGAGATACAAGAAAAATACATTCATAAAATAAGTCAAAATGCTTTTAATTCAGAATTATGTAGTAATGATGTTACATACTACAAATATGCTGCAGAGATTAGTAGGAAAATATTTTACATAATAAAATATGTTATAGAGTACACTTGATCAATACTTTCTGTGCATTAACTATGCCAAGAGCTGTGCATGGTTTAGATCATAAGTTCTGCTTATGTACTGAGACAACAGGTTGTCAGTCACCCTTTGCTATTAGACAATTACATTTTAACTAGGTGACAGTTTTTATATAATATTGTTTTTATTTTTATTGTTACTATTACAGATTGTTAATTGAATATTCGACTACTAGGTATAACTCCTATGCAAAATACCTTATGGCATTATTTTGTAAGAATAAAAATAATTAAAAGTATTACTTATCTAAACACTTAATGCATGGACAAGCAAAAGCAAATAAAGTTAATCTGCAAAAATAAAGGTTTACTGTATCTTAAAAAGACTATTACCATTGCAACTGATGTGCATCTTGTTTTTTTAATAATTTTACACTAAGGAGTGGGAAGATATAGGCCTTAGGGGATCAGATTAGACAGGAAACAACACAAAGGACAAGTGTTGCTGTAATGAAGACTCGAATTAAAGGGAAACAAAATATTTTATTAGGTGTAATTCATACAGCTCAGCACTGAACTACTTATGTTACTGCTTTTGTGTGATCCCAGTCGAATCATCTTTGGAATGGGTTTTGGGCACATTACAGAAAGCAGTCAATATTATGTTTCAGCCAGTAAGAATGTGGAGCACTTTTCATAATCATAGTATGGCACAAATGTAGCCTGTCATATGCCTTTGATGATGTTTGATTGCTGCTAAATAAGCAACTTTCAGCAAGCCACTGGTACCCAGGGAGAGTTTACCAAGTTATCCACTAAAAGATGGTTGTTTAGCTCTGTACTGTATTTTCCATCATTGAAAACTTTCTGCACAGAATTATGCAGTAGTGAATGTGCCGTGTCAGCTGTGCAAACCATTATTCTGTTATTAATGAATGCCAATTTATCACAAAGTCCACCTTCAAGGTACCATCTCTGGTGACTCACAGTGGGGATAAACCATAACCATGTCCCAAATGACCCATGTTCAAATAATAGTTGAAATATCTGGTGGAGCTGACAGGAGAAGATGAGTCAGGGGGGTTGGAGGTGACTCTAGCCTGCTATTTGCCTTGCACAAAGGGAGAGCAATAACTGATACACCCATGTGACACAGGTTTGTGGAGTATGTGCTGCCATAATGCAGATGCATGAGCTTAGGTATTCTGTGAACAGAAATACACATCTCAGCACCCCACAAAGAGCCACCAAGGGGGGTGCAGCACCAGCGGAGGAGGAGGCTGCTTCACTAAACCAGCAAGCTAACCTGCATACAGCCTGACTCTCCCCATTTAAAAATAGAAAAGCCAGTAGGGCTTCTCAGGCAAGGACAAATTTGTCATAGAACTTTTGCCTAACTTAGAAATGCCCAGCTCTGAATTTTACCCCCAAAATTAATTGGGCTAACTGGATGCAGGTAGAAAAACCAATGGATAGGTGCTGTGGAGAGAAGAAAGTTCACCTTTGAGGTGTGTTTAATTTTATTTTATATGTTTTCATTATAAAAAACAAAGTTGAGGACTATTTTTCAGTGGAAGGCATGGACAGAAATCTCCAACAAATGATCCAGTGTTCAATCCAAATAAAACAAAAACAAAACATTCAAAAAGGAAAACACATTCGGAATTAAAAACAAAGATAGGCAGCAAGCTGTAGAATTCCAACCAGTTTATTGTTAGCGCTTTCGTTCAGGAAATACATGAACTTCTTCAGACAAAGAAACCCGAAGAGCCCTCACTTAAAACAAAAAATGTCAATTAAGATGAGATAAGTAATTATAAAACCAATTAACATAACTTGAGAAATTTAAAGAGCCAGTGTTATACAAGATAAAATGTATATGTAAATACATATAAATGCTTTTTTTTAATCCATACATTAAGAACACTTGTAATAAATGTAGTCTGTTTAATTCCAACTGTAGTAACAAATATAAATACCATATTGTTTATTTAGTTATTCATTTAGTATTTGTCTACCAGGAAAGTCCACTCCTTTTAGGGGAGGCCCAGGGAGAAAAGATCCACAGTTAGGTTACAAGTTCAGAGGTTTGCAAACAGTTAAGAACAAATCAGATAATATAACATAATTGTAATATACATACATATTGCATGGTGCGCAGTTATTACTCTCCAATATTCAGAAAAGAGAAATCAGTTAAGCGCTAGAGTGGCACAAGATCCAACCTTAAATGTTAAGTACCTCCTGCTTAAGTTGTTAAGGTTGGGTCTCAGGTTAGGCAGTAAAATCTGACAGTAGTGGCCAGTGACAGTGGCAAAGTAAAAGATTTCTTTCTGCCTGCTGTCCATCAGTAACATGTCCTAACTTCCTGTTATAAACTTAGAAAGTTACTAGAATACCAGAATGTGTGTTCGCCTGATTTTGTGAAGGATACAAAGTCTGAAACATAAATGTTTGTCATTATTTAGTGTATTCCGTCCTCAGTAATTTGTCCGAAGACCACAGACTTTTTGAGGTACAGACCAAACATATGAGGTAAAAATCTGGACATTCTGTGAAAATCCAGACAATCGAGATGCATGGAACGTGAGTGTAAACATAAAGGACTAAGTGACTCTGCCTTTCTGACAGCTCTCACTAAGTGTTTTGTGGCTTTTAAAGCCAGAAAAACATTTATTACTCTTTTTCTTATTTTATTGTAACTAATAGTACATGGAGCAACTACGCTCCATGCACTACAAAGAACTAAGAGTGGGTTACCAAGCCTAACCTAATATTATGTGTTCTCAACATGGATGCCAAGATTCACCTTCGGAGTGAATTGCTTGTCATCCATGTCTTGAACATGTTATAAGTCGGTTAACATTGGTAACATATTCATAATCCTGTATATTAAACATAGGGCTAATATTGTTAGAAAATCTAAGAAAAACAACATTTAAGATCAACACATAATATGACCCAATATCAGTAATAGAAGAGTCAGAAATAATTAAAGTGGAGGAGAAGGAAGTGCATCTAAGTCAGACAGGGAAGTAGAAAGGATGAGAAGGTAAGGAGGAGGACTTGTGGGTCGGCACTGGTTATCTGTAATTGGTTGCTATAGTGACAGCTGGAGGACAGAGGGTAGAGAAGTATGGCAGTCAGTGTAAAGATATCAGAAAGGAGGTAGTTGAGAAGGAGACAAATGGAATATGGAAGTTAGTGCTAGTTAGCAGTATGAAAGCAGCACAGCCAGGACTTGAAGAGATGTCCTTTAAGTGTTGGCTTCAAATGGTGAGATTTGGGGGTGAACCTTGGGTGGACAGGGGCAGTAATGCAGATTTTGGCAAAGTAGCTGGCACAGAGTGAGTCACCAGCAGTGTTTGCAGATCTGGTGGTTCTGAGAGGAGATAGATTACTAGATCCTAAAGATCTAGTGAGGGAGTAGTAGTGGATCGCATTTTGTAGGTTATGGCAGTTTTGGGGTTGATAGAGAAGAGAACGGGCAGTAATTAGTTCAGAGTAGATAAGCTGGTTTGGAAGTTTTAACCATTTCATTTCTTTTATGGCAAGACAGTGGTGGGAGAAGGATGGAAGGTTAGAGGCAAATTTAGTTGTTATTACACCACATGTTTAATTTAGGTTTTCAGTTTGAAGTGAGGTTTGTAAAGATAGGTGATGCATGTAGTAGTGATAGTAGTAAGTAGATGCTATGTTTTTCTGTTATTAAGGTAGTATTTTGATCTATATAAAGTTCCTTCTTTTGATTTGTTGTTTTTTTTTTATTATTACATGGGTTACATTGCAGTCCAACTTCAGGTTCTTATCAATAATGCCACCTAGCAGCTTATTTTGGAATATAATGTCTGGTGGAGTTTTACTATTTGGTGTAATGGTGAAGGACTGTTTTTGTTGTATATAATGTTTAGTGGGGAAAAAGTATAACTTTAGTTTTGTTGGGTATGAAAAGGAGTAGTGAGTTGGATACCCAAGTTTCAATAGAAGAGAAGTAGACTTGCATGATTTTATGAAGTAAAGACAGGGTAGGACTGAATGGATGAGCTAGAATCATCCACATACTGAATGACTGAGGCATCTGTGGAGGCAGTGTAAAGTGAGTTAGTATATCTGTCGAAGAATAGTGGACCAAAGATGGAGCCCTGTGGTATACCTATAGAGACAGGGTGGAAGGAATATGTTTGCTGCCATTTGCCAGCCTAAAGTCTGTCTGAGAGGTAGTTATGAAACAATGAAAGTGCAGATTGCAGTGTATTTTATGGATATACACAACAACCAGCAATGATTACATAAAATAATTCAGACCCAAGATAACCCTGCTCTGTTGATGCATTACTTTGCAGATAGTTGCAGTTTGAAACTATGATTAGTTACTGCATAGACCTGTATGCAAGCCTAGTGTAGGACTGCCTGGGTTTGTACAGTATACATTCAGATAAAATGTAAGGTAAGTAAACGTCTTATAATTGTATAGAGACATTGGTAAACATATATATATATATGTAAAATGTGTTTGTATATATGTGTACATACCTATATATATATATATATATATATATATATATATATATTTTTTTTTTTTTAGGTTTACTATCAAAATACCAAAGTTAAAAAAAAAATGTACTTAACATCAAAAGGAAACTTTGAATCCCTGCATATTAAGTAGGCATAAATGTTAAATCTGTTGAACAAATTCAACAGACTTAACATTCATGTTGAATATTGAACGTGATGTCAATGTAGGTGCAAAGCTAAATTAAACTCCTACACTGGCATTCATATTTTATCAGGGGGACAAGCCCCCCTGCACCCCCCACACCTCCTACAGACTACATATTCCAACTCTGAGATCACTCTACAGTGAAGAAAGGGATACAGTTCCCAATCTGCACTGTACATCAAGAACATATCAGTGAATGCACAGTTACATTAGTGGATATTCACTCTTGCTCTCATAACGTTTGGCAACATGGAAACTGGCCAACTGCCGTGCATCATTTTCATGTTCGCAGAACTTACCATCAACATTTTGATAGTAAGCTATATATATATATATATATATATATATATATATATATATATATATAAGTGTGTGTGTGTGTGTATATATTTCATTATTTATTTATTTCATTTGTTTACTGGGATGGTCCAGCTGGGCCAGAAGTGCCCATTTTCTCCCAAGGAGAAAAGCTCCACATATAAGACATTTCACATATAATACAGAATTTACATTAATAAAGACATTTAGTACATATTATTGGCAGCTTATACAATTGGTGAAAAAAACAGTAGATAAGTAATCATTCTCAAATCAAAAATATTATACAAGCAATGCAGAGTATATACATATATTATATATATATATATATATATATATATATATATATATAAATATAGGTTTACTATCAAAATACCAAAGTTAAAAAAAAACGTACTTAACATTGAAAGGAAACTTCGAAAGCCTGCATATTAAGAAGGCATAAATGTTGAATCTGTTGAACGAATTCAACAGATTTGACATTTATGTTGAATATTGAACATGATGTCATTGTCGGTGCAAAACTAAGTTAATCTCCTACACTGGCATTCATGTTTTAGCATATATATATATATATATATATATATATATATATATATATATATAGTATATTGTACACATTGTGGATTGTAGAGAAGGTACGTTCTACAGAAAGAATGTTCTAGTAAACAGTAAAGCAAGTCAGGAGAAGATTAAAGTAAGTTACTGTAATGGGAGAAGATGTTTACCACTTACATTTGGTTAGATTTAAATAGTAGGGTTTCAGTTGTTTTTGAGTGAGGCTAAGCTGGTAATGTTAGACATTTCATATGGCAGCCTATTCACTTACATTTGTAATGTTTGAACAGGGAGTTTCCATGTGAGTTGTGTATTATTGTTGTCTTTAAATTTGCACTGTGAAATGAGTGTAGTAGGTCTGGTTGGATGGTATAGTTCAATAGATTGGATAGTGGGCTATCTTGGGATGAGTAAGATGAATCTGTGAGCATTGCAGAGTAATTAATAAATAGGGCCAAGACAAGTCCTAAAGAAGCATGCTGTAGTGTTTTTCCATCCATATCCCAGGATGAATAGAGCTGGCTTATTGCACATTTGTTCTTGTTACTTGTAGCTGATTCCCTGATTTCAGTATAGATAATGCAGGCATGGAAAAGTTATTTTGCTCTCTGTTGTAAAAGTAATGTTTTATGCATACATTTAAAATACCAACATTAAAAACTTCCCCAAAGACATGCATCCTGTGATAGTGCCTACTTTATAAATGTAATAAATCACACTAAATGATGCTTTAACAAATGAAAGATTGGCTGATGCTTGCTTGAATATTATGCACATATCCAAAGTACGATATGCTGTACAATCCACGATTAGTTAACAGTAGCCCAAAACCAGAAATTAAACTCACATGAATCGCTGTTATGAATACTACTAGAAACTTCTGCAATCTGAGATCCCAAAGTATTTCCCTTCATAATTTTATACTCTTGTAGCAATAAAATGTTGTAAAATAACCATCTAAATAAAATAGCAGCTTGAGTAGTCTGAAGGATTTCATATGCCTTAAACCATGTCTGCTGCCTAGGTGAAAGCTTTGAATTTTTTTAACTAACAATGTGTCACATGCTTTGGAATAGGCACTCAGTTTCTTTATGGACATCATGCTTTTAACCATTCTTGACTGAATTTACTTTCTAGGGCACAAGGACAAGCATGATCCTTTGCTGCATACCCTGACATAGTTCCATACATTATATTGCACAGGAGTAAGTCGATTTTTCCTCATGAGCGTCTAAGATAATGTACACACACCTGCACTTGGTGAGCTAAATATGCTAAGGAAAATTAAAATGTGTTTGGACTGCAGCATGTGTAAGTGTGGGTGTGTTATAAGTGTTTATATTTATAAAGGATATAGCCACATCCATGGTGGATACAAAATGGGTTTCATTTTATTATTGGATTATGTCAAAATCCAAGGCTTTAATACTACTTATCTTTTATATTTCATGCTGCATTCTGATACACAGTGAAATACAGTCTATCATCATGGGGACAGGACATTGTGACCCTGCATTAACACACTCCATAGCTAGATCTGTAACACTTTGAATACACTTTGATACTACTGTTACGACCTAGTTAACAAGGCTTTATAATAGTTTATAACACTCATCAAGATATGACAATCATACAAAAATGCACAGAAAATAACCAGTCATTAAACAGAACAAAATTTTATTCCCATTACTGGTCTGTAACCTGGTACAATCACAGAGAATTCACATTAGCAAAGTAAAACAACGGAACACTGTCTGTAGAATAAAACCAGCTTTAAGAACAATTAAATGCATAAAACTGAATAAAACTTTAGATATGCTGAATAAATCTTCAAATACGCTAATTAAACAAGTTAACTTCCTCTGTAAAATTCATGATTGCTTATATTAACATGTCAAAAACTATTGTTAATTAATTATATTTAGATATTAAATAATATGTTAAATAAACATTTACACATTAAAATGTTAACTAATATATTAAATTCATACCTAAAATTCCTGATTAAAATATTAAGTATTAAAATAGTTTTATTAAATTTAATTGGGGTCAAAATCTCCAATAAATATTCTCATAGACAATAAATGTGAATTTTAATATGAAAGTGTATCCAATTGCATTAGGGTCAAACTGTCCTGTTTCCGTCTGTCACACACCTCTGATTAGACTGTGAAAATATAAGGTAATACCCACAGTCCATGTGCATTCTAGGGATTACTGAATAAATTTACAAAGTTAAGCTTTAGCTCATAAACATATCTGATCCATTTCATTTTATATTTATTTTCAGGAAGGTAAACTGGGGTATAAGACCTCATTTTGCTGCCATGACCTGTTAACCTAGAAGAAGTAGATCATAATAAACACCAATATATGATACATGACACAATGATACATTAGTGAATAGAAGTATATAATGTGAAAGTGTACTGTTAATAAACAGTAATAAAACTAACAAATAATTAATAAAAAATAGTTTATAATTATACTGTTTTACCTTATTTCTACTGTTAGATAACTCCAGGATACCAGAAAACACTGGTATGAGCATCACCACAGATATACAGCAACATAATAATAACATGCATATCTATCCCTCTGTCCACCCATCCATCCATCCATTTTCTAAACTGCCTGTCCTAGCAACACTTCCAGAAACAGCACAATGAGCATGGCAGACCATACTTCCACAACCTATACAAATTTACACCAAGGTTATTATGTATGGCCCTACTTGGAATAGGTGGCAATAACTTTCAAGTTTGTCTGCTTAAAGATGTATATGGCTAGGTATCTTATGGTCCTTGTAATTGCTAGCTAGTATATTTCTATATCCCTATATTCCCTGCAGTAATCTATCTTATCATGTGAGATTTCAGACAAACTGATGGCTCTATTCTCACTAGCCTGTCCTGGATCTACCATGTGGCCTCCTCCTTGTGGGTCATACTTGATACATCACGTGCCCTAACATCAGCTAACTTCTCACATCCCAAAGGAACAGTAGATCTACTCGGAGACTCCCTGGATGCCTATGCTCCAAAATTCAAAACTTCAAATGTATATACAGGATGTTCCAGTACATAATAAAGATGAAAAAAATATGATACAATGTTTCCTGCCTAAGAATGAGGAGGCCGGGATGTCAGTTATGAATGTAAGGATAGCACGATAGCAGTTGTTCTTATGCATTTAAATGCATTTTCTACCTGTGCAATGTTTATGTCTCTCACTCACGCACACACACACACACACACACACACACACACACACACACACACACACACACACTTCTAACATAACACTGGTAACTCTCACAAGAGTACCAAGCTGATAACACAATGCTGAGAACTCAAGATGTATTCTAATTTCTGATGCTAATTGCTGCAGACTCATTCCTCACTGGGTCATTTATTTTCCTCAATATAGTAGTAATGCATATTCCTGTTGTTTTCTTGGTTTCTACTGACGAAGTATACACAGCAGTCTGTCAAGCAGCCTTCTGACCTTCTGCAATAAATGACCAAAGTGATTTATTGACTGTCTTACTCAAATGACATTACACCACTCCTATCCATACCCATGTTGTTGTGCTAGTAATTAGCTGAGAAGAGATGTCCTCTGCTTGTTACATTAGCTAGCTAATTACCCCATCCCCCTTGTAACACAATTATACTTTACAAACTTTCAGCCCTCCCTTATCATGTAACCTAACTGAAGCAGCAATATGTAATACTGAATTAAAACCACTTGTATTTGCCAGCATTTACTTTGTTATCTATTTACCTGATATCTCTGCATTAGTCTAAAACAAATACTTTTTTGTATATGGTCAGAGTGAGATGTGACTGGGCTTGTGATGTAATTCAAATTGCACTGGTAGCCATATGTCAATTAAAACTTATCATTTCATACAAAAGATAGCTTCATTCAACAGTTAATTTCACCAGTGTTTCTTTTTCTCCCAATACTTTTAATTATGGAAGCAGAAACTTTCAGTATGATAAACCAAAGGTGACACCATTACATAGCTGACTAGAAGTTTAAAGAGAATATAAATATTTATTTATGTTTAACTATAGAAAACAGAAATGTGTACAAGCACAGTAATTTGTGAAATAGGAACTGACACAGTAATTTGCAAATATTAGCATGAAATAGCTAATATAATGTTCCCTGTAATAACACTATCAAATAATAAAAAATAGCAAATAATTGTTACCATGTTACCTTATTTTACTGCTACATAACTCCAGGACACATTGGTATGAGCATCACCGTGGATATGAAGCAACAAAACAAACATATGCATATTAATCCATCTATGCAGCATGAAATTTGTTTCACACTCTATCCTATCTGCCTCACAGAATAAACTATCTAAAGGCATTTTTGTGGCTCTGTTCCATATGCTAAAATGAAAACAAATGGCTCCAGTCAATGGGTGCCACTTAATTTTCCTAAAAATTCATGATCTACAACCTAAAGCAAGTTAAATATAACAAAAAGCACTTTCAAATTAAATATAGTTAATGAAGAAGCCTGCGTAAGCAATTGCATCATTGATTTGGCAAATTTGGGCAACTAGTGACATGAGGTTCAAACATAACTCTCAACTTCTATGCACAAGAAATCTGGACAAAGCCAAAAATAATGGGTGGGGGGGGTAAAATCAGGGATGAAATTTTAAATATTACTCTTACAAACTTAGAAAGTTTCTAGTTTCTAGAAGAACAGTTTTTTCATTAGCATGCATTTTTGAAGGATATGAAGTCTGAAACTCAAATGCGTATCATTATTTAGCTTCAGTTTCAAAGAATTGCCAGAAAACCACAAATATGATGAGAAACAGACCAAAATATGAGGCAAAAATCTGGACATACTATTAAAATCTGAACAGTTGAGAGGCAAGGATTCAGAACTGGTTACCCTACCAGTGGATAAAGATTGAACTCTCGGCTTCAGTGGTACTGGGTTCAACCTGCCAATGATCAGGGTTCCTCCAGAGGAAATCACTGTCAGTGATTTCTGCCAGCAATGATGCCCTTTTTGAGGGAATGTCTCCCTTCCATAGCTGGCCTTAGGCATAGGCCAACTAGGTGACTGCCTAGGCACCACTCTAGCAGGGGAGGTTTTCCAGTATTTATTTGTTTATTTTTTTGTAGTAAAGAAATGGTTTCTTTAAAATGTGTTGAATGAACATAGGAAAAAACTGAAGAGTAAGACAAACTGTGAAAAAAACAAAGAAAAAGTAATCTGAATAGTGTATGTAGACCAGGAAGAGGGGCATCAGTTGGTGGGGGGGGGGCTCTGTGGATCCATTTTACCTAGGACACCAGTTAACCAAAGGGCGGCCCTGCCCCCTTCTTTGAGTTGGTGTTATCATGGAGTATTTATATGTTTGGGTGTGGGAAGCTTGCCTCCCACATGGGGAAGTGCATGGACCTTGCTCTCCAGTAAAAACACTTAAAAAGTGTTTTTTTGATAATTTTTTTCAGCAAATGCAGTTCAGGTATTCTGATTTTCGGTCCATTCAGTTTTGTCCCCTCATAATGGAAGTGCTTAGAACCTAACAGTGTGAGAATTACTGCACTGTAAAAACTGTTACAATATGCAACAAACGACTGTTTTGTCATAGCCATGAAGCGGTTTATTTGTTCTACGCGTTTTAAAGCAGCATGCTAAAGAGATTGCAGACTGATTGGCATAATATCCCATTCTGACAGATCACACTGATGCCAATGTTATAGAAATATGGGAAGATTTACAGTAGACAGGGTAACATTATTTTCCTCCCAGGTGTATATGCATTACTAGTGTAAGACGTTCGGTGCTATAATGCTGAAGGCTATAGGTAAATTAGGAGTATTAGTGGCCTATAAGAAAGTATGACACAGAATGAAATGTAAACTAGAAATTGTGGAAAAGAATCCATATGTATTAAGGTGAACTGCATCTATGCTGCATGCTGCTGTTAAAATGCAATAGTATAGCAGGCATACTGTCTGTAAGTGGCTGTTTTTAGTACCCCTCAAAACAATATATATTTATATATATATATAGAGAGAGAGAGAGGGCATCCAGAAAAGAGAGGATATCTACAGTTCTCCAGCCTAATGCCTATGACATTAGTCTATATAAAGTGGTTGGAGTTCCTCACCTAAGATACAAGATTTTATGGTTGCAAGATGCACGGGGAACAATATTTGGCAAAACATAAGCATTTTTTAAATGTGAAGTGAGATGACAAGCAACAATGTTAGGCTGTTCATACAAAAAAGGAAGTTTGTAGGTGCAGCTCTGTTAAGCTGGACTAGCCAGTTCTGCTTCTTTTTTTTTTTTTTTTCTCAAAACTGTAGCAAGGATTGTCTTTAAACATTTTCAACATACATCTGGAACAGCAGGGGCATAAGCAGTATTTCTAGAATTGTACATGATCTTCCAGACTGTAGCCTCCAACTCCAGACAAGCTCATAGTTCTGGAAATCATACAGCTTGACAGGTTAAAGTGGGAAAAAAACTAATTCTCTCACTTCTCTCCCTGCAAATTTATTTTTAAGAAATGCATACCAAGGCCTATATTCTGCATGCTTATATCTACCCCAGTGAGTACCTTCGAGTGTGTGTGTGTGTGTCTCTGTCTGTTTTGAATGACTTAATGATTCATATATTTGAGCTCCTCTGTGCAGACAAAGCCTAAGAAGGTTTTTCTTCTGATGTGACATTACAGAAAGTGATATTGCAGCCTATATTATGCAGCAGAAACATTAAAATAAGTCACAACTGCCAATCACTACAGGCACTATAGGCATTTACATTCGGCCCTGCATACGCCCCAAATTTTTCCTAACCTTGTCACAAAATGCTGCTCTTTTTTTTCTTTTTTTTGGGGGGGGGGCAGGGAACAGTGTACACGCTAAATAGGAGTGTGCATTAAATTACAGACTGTAAATGAACAGTAGCAGCACTGAAAGAAATGTGCCCTGGATTGAAGGCTTCACATCCTAGGAATCAAGACCTAAAGCCAAAATAAAGGCTCCAATCCAGGGGCACATTTTTTTTCAGTAGTTTTATTGCTTATTTGCCTAATAAAGTGTTCCCTGTTCCCTAACGAAATAAAATAACATGAGACAGAGGGGCGTTTTGTCACAAGGTTAGTAAAACTTGTGATGTATGCATCTGCAGAGCTAAAGAGTTAGCAGGGATTGAAAGTTGACATTTATTTTGTAGTTTCTGCTGCATTATATAGGCTGCAATAACGTGAGACCTATGTATGTTGGGGGAGCGGGGAGGGGATTAAATAAAAAAGCTAAGAAGCCCAGGTGACTAACTGCATCAATGTTTTAATTCCCTAGTGGTTCACTAACTTGTGCGCAGGTAGCAGCAGGATGCCCAGATAACCAAGAAAGGGACATTGTTATTTATCATAAATAAAAACACCGGTCTCAGAAAAAAGGTGTAGTACTTATGAGTGTTCATAACATCAGGAAGCCAGATTGTGTTATCTGTCTAAATACTCAGCAAGACGCTGCTAAAATTTTGAACACCTGTTTTCTGTGACTTTTAATTGATATAACTAAAAAGAACGTTGTTCCGCTCACTTGACTAACAGGTGAATTTAGCTAAAATTTCGGGGTGTCCCATTTGTTGCAAAGTGATGTAATTTATTTTCTTGCATAAAGAGTGCAAGCAGGATTCTAATTCCTGGAAAACCACCACCAGCAAGATAAACAAACGTGGGCATTTAATTCCAGTAGCCTGGAATGGAGGCGGGATTACTTCGCTCCGCCTCACTTTAGGACCCTAGACTTTTGATACTTGATATTTAATTATACAACAGCTTGACATTTCCCTTGTCCATCATGAAACGGAGTCGAGTCTGCAACCAATCAGATATCTCCCAGGCACCAACCTCCCGGGTGTATAAAATCAATGAGGGAAAAGGGAAAAAGTTATAGTTGTGTTGTCAAGCCAACAGTCTCAGGCACCGTCTGTCCTCTTTGGATATTAATAATAGTTTGGTTCAATTAACTAATTGAGAAGCTGATCTGGCAAAAAAACATCTGCCTGGATTCGAGTCTATTTATAGAGGGTCATTTATTGATGTTGACAATGTCAGGACTCTCTGCATTGTCAGCCAAAGTAGGGAAGTCATTCTTTATCCGAGACATCCTGAGTGACCGACTGGGCAGCGAACCACGGGCACCATACCCAGACTTACTCCCTCAGCAGAAGTACTCTGCAAAGAGTGAAACGCTGCCAGATCCGTACAAACCAACTGATGATAGTGCCTTGTCCTTAGCAGATGTGATCAATGATCCTGTCTCCTGGCACTGGAGCAGTAAGGACCCTGAGCAAAGCGAGGACACAGCAGTGTTGACAACAGCTCAGAACTCGTTTCTAAGTAAGAAAGGTAAGGTCAAAGACAATCACCAAACGCCTTTACACTATTACTACTAAAGAGGTACTATGCCAACCATTTGTGGCAGGGCTAGCCACCTGGTGATGTGAGCACTGGCTATAGATGATTGTCAGCGTTGATATGGCACCCCGAGCCCATGTGCAGAATGAGAAAAGGGGGTATAGATGGATGGGTGCGTTGTGCCAACTATCTCTGCCCCAATCAAAACCGTACAGGTCAATTTCTGGCAATTAAAACGGAACATGCTTTAAAATTATAGCGAAGGGACAGAAAGAGAAGCATTTTCTTATGAAATGATAGAGGGCAGCTTCAGGCATTGCATCTCCTATGGTTAGAGGAGGCGTCTTTATAAAGACATCGTTTGTTTGCAATCTTAAACAAATTTAGCTTTATGAAGAAACCCAGTAAACCTAGGAGGAGGAAAGCTGAATCTTATGGGAAAAATCATATGCCTAAATTATAGCAGTTGAGGGGTTTTCGGAGTCAATTGAGGGGTATGCGGTGTCAATGCTGAGGTTCTGCTGTCTGATATATCCAAAAAAAGGACTTCTTTGTAGAAGTTTAAGTTGTTTTATTGCTTCCTAGCTTAAATGCTTCAGGACAGGTAGATAGTCATAGTTTTCTGCCACAGAAGGACGTTTGCAATGTTTTATGTTTTGGCAGGACATCACTGCCCAAAATTGGGGTCACCCTGAGAAAAGAGGGGCAGGCGGTGCCTTAAGTCGCTGTAATGTTTCTCGGGACAGTGGTATGCGATGTTTGACTTTTAGACATTTGCTTCCTCTCCAGTTTCTCTGAGTAAAGCTATCCGTACTCGATTTCTGGTTGCAATAGCAGGTAAAAATACTTAAATTCGAATATTGCATTAATTCTTGGCTTTATCAAATTCAAAGTTGTAGCCTGGCTCTTAGTGGCAGGGAAAGATATCCTGGATACGACGTTAGTTTATCAACAGATGTTTGTAAGATACCCCTTTTAAATTTTCAGTAATAAGATATTAGGTAAGCATACTTTTCAACCTCTTACCACAAGAAATATGGGATAAGCCTGGCATTTAGGGGGACAAAGTCCCAAAATAGGCACAGATTTTAAATATTGCTGTTATAAAATTTGCTATAACAACAGGACTTGTGATTGGGAGCTTTTTCTGAAGGATATGCGGTCTGAAACTCAAATCCATCCATCTTCACCTTTTTTTTGTTTCCATTTTTGCACGTGTCAGGGTTTCACTACAACCAGTGACAATCATTTAGAGTCAAGGTTTATACTCCGGGTGGCTAAGCCTGCTGCGGTAGTTCTTCCACACCACATACTCGCACACCACGTATATGGCCAGTTTAGAGTGTCCAAGTCCACCTACTGCATGTCTTTTGAATGTGGGAGAAAACCCACGGGAACACAGGGAGGGCATGCAGACTCAGAACAGAAGGCACACCAGCCGAGAATCGAACCAAGGAACCTCTTGCTGTGAGGACACAACGCTATGCACTGTGTCACTATTTAGTGATTTCAGTCCTCAAGTCATTCCAGTGATTTGACAGAAAACCATAAACCTTATGAGGAACGGATGAAAATAAGAGGAAAAAATCTGGAGATTCTGGGAAAATCTGGACAGTTGACAGGTAACATTTTGTTCATATAATGACGTGTACAATGTGTTAACAAACCACATCAGGTTGTAATCATCATGTGCAAGGCAATTTATCCTAAAGTAAGACCCTTGTAAGAAACAGTGAAAGCACTTGAGACGAGGTAATGAGTGGTTTCTAGACACCAAAAATTCAAGTCTTCCAATGTCCGTTTGGATTTTGTAGGGGTTATACACACATATATTTATAATCGGTTAAGAACGATCTGATCCAGCTGTATAATTTAAACCGGATTAGCAATTCGTGCCTTTTGTAAGGTTATTAATTTATTGTTTTATAGTTACTTCTTAATTTATGGATGCAGTCAGATTGTAGAAATGCCACATTTGCTGTTTTACTTTTAACTTTGATTTTTAAACAGTAACACAACTGTATTGATAAACAAATGTTATGGAGTAATTTACATAAATGGTTTCATATTACAACAGTATTCTAACAACCTAGTTTTGTTTAATATTCCATTTTGCTTTCTAGGGAACAGGGTAGGGAAGATTACAGACACAAAATGTATCCCGTATCTTACACGTCATCGTCTCATAAATAAAATGATTGGGGAAGATAAAAAACGAGTATACCTAGTACCCTAAATGAAAGCACATTTTGCAGTCGCCGTTTTTTTTTCAAACAAACAAATTCTATGTGTGTGTGTGTGTGTGTGTGTGTGTGTGTGTGTGTGTGTGTGTGTGTTTTGGGGTATATTACTATAACGTGTATTTCCAGATGCAATAGTCTGCAGTTCATTTATTTATATAGTAATGTGATTTATTCCTCCTCACTACTTAACTACAAAACTGAGAGTTTACAACTAAAAAGATCATTGCTGTGCTAAAATAACATTCTTCTGTGCCCCCTTTGGGGGTGGAAGTTGGTTACATCTCTCAACTATCCAGATTTTAGAAAAATGTCCAGATATTTGCATCATATTTTTGGTTTGTTCCTCATAAAATTTGTAGTTTTCTGGCAACTCATTGGGGATTTAAATAATAATGATAAACACCTCAATTTCAAAGTTAATATCAGACGGAAAATGCACCCTAACGTTAAACCTGTTATTGTAGCAATTTCAAAAGTTTGTAAGAGCAATATTTAAAATATGTCCATGTTTAGAGCCTTTATTCCCCATTAGTTTTGACTGTGTCCAGATTCCTTGCACTTAAGAGGTTGATAGGTATGGGTATGGTATATGAGGACAAATGTCATATTTCATAAAATAAACATTTTCATTGATCAGAACACTTTTTGACTCCGGTGGAAAGTCTTTAGCCATGCGTCTCTACTAGGTACAGCATACTATTTGTCAAATGCCCCATATTTTTATTTCAAATAAAATCTGATATCGTCAGTGATTATACCTACAAATGTGACTATCTCCTTTCCGCGATTTCTGTTTGAGGTGCAAACAAGGAGGAGTAAAAACTCAAAATAATACAGACATTAACGTTACACGCGTTCCTTGTTTCAGTGCATTTTACTACACGTCATAAATCTGTAAGTTTTTTTATTTAGTGGGGCATATTGCGTGTTTGTCCTTACCCTAAAGATCTAGCAGATGTTGAATAACACTACAGGATGAGAAAAGTAAAATGTTATTGGTTACAGATAATTTACTAGTTAGTAACACAATAATCCGTCAGTATTTCTAACTTTTGACTTTTTATACTTTATTCACTTATTCCCCTCACAAACACTTTTTGCGTGCTAATTTCATTTTTGTGTTATCTTTCTTTGTCCGCACATTCACAGATTTGTGTCAAAATGGTTATTTAATTCACAGAGGAATGGCATATAAAGTCACATTGCAAGCTGTCATCTGTAAATTCTAGAAATTGACCATGGCTTCGTCAGATGATTGTCTGAGGAAAAATAGTACATAAATACAATATTTACATCTGCAGAAATCCACGTTTTCAGATTTAGTTTCGCAGAATGTTCAGAGTTTTGCCTCATATTTTTGGTGTGTTCCTCCTAAAATCTGCACCTTTCTGGTAAATAGCCGAGGACTGAAGTCATTAAATAATGACAAATATTTGAGTTTAAGACTCCACATCCTTCAGAAAATTCATGCTAATGCAAAACCTATTATTATATCAACGTTTTAAGCTTGTAAGAGCAATAGCTAAAATGTGTCCCTATTTGTCCCCCATCATTTAGTCTTTGCGCAGATTTTTTGCTCTAAGAGGTTGAGAGGTATGGTATTGGCTTATTTGTTTAGTTAGTTGATTAGTTTTTTTTAATGACAGCCATATTATTTGCACTGTCTGTACTAAAAGTGATTTTGAGTTTGCCAGCTTTTTGGACAACTGTATAAAGGCTGGACTCTATCCACATTTGCACTTATCAGTTTGGAATTCAGAACAAATGCATGGAATAAAAGTTCGGGATTTGTAACATTAGAATATGTTCTTGTATGGAAACTCAGCATAATTTTCAAATACTTTCTCCATCTGTTTCATTTATTCCGTTTTGTTAGTGAAGCTGTCCCTACACTTACATAAGGGAAACCATGAAGAAATGTTCCAGCAATGAATTTGCCATAGGATTTATATATATATATATATATATATATATATATATATATATATATATATATATATATATATATATCACCTTCATTTGCCTGACAGTTCATCTGCCCAACAGAAATTTCAGGCAACAATTAGAAAAAGGCAAACAGTTCATTTGCTTGACTGAAATTTCAGGCAACAATTAGAAAAAGGCAATAAAAGGTATATGTCCTTTTCCCCACAGTAGTGCAATCCTGGAGTTAGAATATATAGTTGGGGGGGGGGGGGTTTGGTTTTATATTGTCCACTTTGTTTTTTTATTGTTCACTAAAATGAAAGTAGGTGAGGGGCTTTGCATCCAACACCCCTATACTATATATTCTAAATCCAGGATCGCACTACTGTGGGGAAAATGACATATACCTTTTATTTGCCTTTTTCTAATTGTTGGGCAAATGACCTGTCAGGCAAATGAACTGTCAGGCAATTGGGCTGCCGGAAATTTCTGTCTGGCAAATGAACTTTAGGTCAACTAAAGGTGACCCATATATGTGTGTATGTAGATATATATATATATATATATATATATATATATATATATATATATATGTATATATAGTTTCACTTTACAATCCCAAAATACTGAAATATCAAACGTCAGTATCTCGAGACTGTAAACCCAAAAACTTCAAAACCCGAAACCCCAAAAGCAGGAAATTTAAAATTGCAACTGCCCACGTACATACTCCACACAAAAACAATCACACATACATCTTCCCCCCTACACTACAAACCAACACTACAAAACAACACATGCATGGACCAAGCCCTCCACATCTCCCTACTTATATATACTAACTCTGAGGATGCACTAAAAACAAAAACATACAAAAACACCGCTACACATTTTACACTCCCCCTGCACAAACACACACCACATACGTACAAATACCACCACTCTCAACACTTGCACACTCACAAACTTGCCTACCTACCCTAACCCACACCTCAAAACTCCAAACACACTCACACACACTCAAATTCCTACCTAAAACCCCTACTAAAACATCACTTACCTGAATCTCCAGCTATATCCACATACCAGACCGCACATTACGAACACAGGGAATCCCACGTCATATATGCCTCCACAACTACAGATTTGACATTTCTGCATTTGGCATTCTGCCCTTTCGTGCAAGTGCAGTTTCAATACTTCGGTCTCGAGCTAATGAAGTTCGATATTTCAGTATTTCAAGATTCTGAAGTGTAACTATATATATATATATATATATATATATATATATATATATATATATATGGATCACCTTCAGTTGACCGACACGCCGATTCGCCGACACGCGGAAGAGGAACGCGAATGGACCGACAACGCAGTTGACCAACATGCTGGAATCCCGACAGCCGGAAGACCGACAAGGGGAATGTGTAAGCGCGACTTGGTAAGTATGCGATAGTGAGGGATTTAGGATTAGGGAGCGGACAGGTAAGTGTGCAATAGTGAGGGATGTAGGGTTAGGGTGTGTGAAAGGTGAGTGCTAGTGTCGGAGTTAGGGTTTGGGTAATGTAAGTGTGTGTTAGTGACGGTTTATGTTTTAGGGTGGGTTAAGTGAGTTAGGGTTAGAGTGCAGGTAGGGTGAGTGTGCGGTAGTGTCGGATCTTGGGGTTAGTTGTGGGTAAGTGAGTTAGGGTTAGGGTGCAGGTAGGGTAAGTGTGCGGTAGTGTCGGACCTTGGGGTTAGGGGTGGGTAAGTGAGTTAGGGTTAGGGTGCAGGTAGGGTAAGTGTGCGGTAGTGTCGGACCTTAGGGTTAGGGTTTGGGTTAGGGCTAGTGGATATGTCATGTAGTGTACTGTGTTGTTTACGTGTAGTGTGTCAGTGTCATGGTTTTCAGTGTTTTGCGTTGTCGGTATTTTTTGTTGTCGGTCTTTTGGTGTCAGTGATTTGTGTTTCGGTGGTTTGGCGTTTCGGTAAATCGAAGGTGATCCATACATATATATATATATGTGTGTGTGTGTGTGTGTGTGTGTGTATTCTCTTTAGGACACTGAAAGCCCACAATATTGAAATTCAAAACACTGAGACCAAACTCTTGAAAATTCAAACCACTGAAAATTCAAAACATTGAATTCCATAACACTGAAAATACATAGGAAATCAGCATGTACTACATTCCAGCACAACTACATACAGAAAGAAATAAAAAACAAACCGTATTACACTTCTTCAACTATAAGCAGGGGGCAAGCCCCCCTGCACCCCACACCCCCTGCTACTTAAATATATCAGCTCCAAGATCCCACTACACTACACTAAGATGTGTTATGTTGTAGTATAGCAAGTAAGAATGGAACATGACTGAAGTTACCCATGAAACTCTGGTAAGTATCGGAGAGATATATAGTAATGTGTAATGTTTTAACAGTGAAGTAGTATTTCTAAGAGAAAGTTGAGGATAGATTTTACAATTTAAACAGGCAGTCATGTAGCACGGAATGGTATGTTTGCTATTTTGTTCTGTGTAGTGTGATCTTGGTGTTGGTATAGTTAAGTAGCAGAGGGTGTGGGGGGTGCAGGGGTGCTTGCCCCCCTGCTTATAGTTGGAGAAGTGCAATATGGTTTGTTTGTTTGTTTCTGTCTGTAGTTGTGTTGGCATATATTAAATGTTGGCTTTCTATGTATTTTCAATGTTATAGGATTCAATGTTTTGAATTTTCAGGATTTTGGTCAAAGTGTATCTATATATATATATATACATATCAATGTTTTGAATTTCAATGTTATGGGCTTTCAATATTCTAAAATGAATACATATATATATGTACACACACACACAATTATATATATATATATATATATATATATATATATATATATATATATAGTATTACCTGACTTAATAGTATAAACATCACTGTAGTAGCAAGCAACATATTGTGGTAGAGTTTTTTTTCTTTTTTTTTAAAGTCATCCTATCAGTTTTCTCATTTAGAACCTGGATCAATGAAACCAGGCTTCTAGGCAGCATCCTGGTTTAATGAACTCATGAATATTGTAGAAATATTCCCTGTATGTAGTTGAATTTAGTAAGACATTGCATCCTTAACAGTATTTTAAATACAATGTCATTTATAAGGGCCACTACTAATGCATAAATCTGTAATCTTTGGTGAAAAACTGCTGCTACTGCATGAACTCTCTGCACTTTCCAATTTAAATCAAACAAGACCTAAACTGCGTACGAGAAACACTCCTTCCCCTTGCACCAGTACTATGTTTACTTTTATCCACTTGGGATTGAAATGCAGTGACTTAATTGGAGAGTGTAGTGGGTTCATATATTAGCAACAGCTTTCCACCAAAGATTGCAGGTTTACACATTATAAGATAAAAACAAAATCAAGTTGTTGTTGTCTTTCGGTTAGGGGTCGCCACAGCGGAACTCCGGTCTGCTAATGATTGGCAGTAGATTTTGACAAACACTGAGGTGCCAGCTCAACATTCAACCTTCAACAAAGGCACACCCATTTATGCATGTCTTTCACCAACCACCCAACCACGGGGAGGTCATGCAGACTCCACACAGAAGGCACTCCCCACACTCCAGCCGAGAATCAAATGGGAGAACTTCTTGCTGTGAGGCAACAATGCTACCACTGCACCACTGCAGATGTATATATAAAAACAAAATCAAGTACAGAAGGAAATTTTAGATGAGGGCGGTAGAAGGATATCTTTTGGTCAGTGAAGAACTCAGATCATTACATCAGTAATATCTGTAGCCTGCCCTTCTGGAATTGAAACATAGTGGCTACATGGACCAAGCAGCCCTAGACTGCATCATCTTGTTTCCACTGTCTCACATTTGGAATGGTGTTGACTGTCATGGCTTTATTGATTCACGTATGCCTTTTCTCCAAGTGATTGTGTGTTTCCACTCTTTTCTACATGCATTTTATGGACCTGAAGGACCTGGAGAAGGCTTATCACTGCATTGCCCAGAATGTCCTATGGGAGGTGCTGCAGCAGTCTGCATTTCACAGCTGCTGCTACATGCCATTCGGTCCCTGTGTTCATGCAGTATGAGTTGTGTTCACAGTATTGGTGCTAATTTACATACATTTAGGGTTGGAGCAGGACTCCCACAAAGGATCTGACTTGTCTTCCCTCCTGTCAGTGAACTTCATGGACAGTACATAAGTGGATATGTGAGGTTTAAAGAATGTCCAGCTTGGGGATGTAAGGGTCACATCCTTGTTATTTGCAGCCAGTGTTGTCGTCTTGGTCCTAGGTACCTGTGTTCTTCAGCATACACTGAGGTGGTTTGCTATGAGTGTGAAATTGTTGGGTTGAGAATCATTATCATCAAATCAGAGGTCATGGTTCTTTCTCAAAAGTGAGGTGTTTCTTTATACAGGTGAGGAGGCGGTATTTAATTATCTTGGGGTCTTTTCACAAATGAAGGTAAAGGAGATTGGAAGCTGGACATGTTGATGGATGCAGTGAAAGCAGTCCTGCAGATATGGAACTGAGCCACTGTGATGAAGTAAGTACTGAGTCCTAGGCTGAAGCTCTGAATTTACCAGTCAGTTTGTGCAATAAAACCATTTATGCTCACAAGCCTTGCATAGTGACTAAAAGGATGAGATTGTAGATATAAATGGCTGAAATTATCCTTTTCAAGGACAATGGGCTGATTCTCTGTGTCGGTGCAAGCTGCTCAACTATCTGGGAATGCCTCAGAGTAGAACTGCTGATCCTCTGGATGGACAAGACTAGGCTGAGATGGTTATGATATCTGTGAGTATCCACTCTGGTTTCTTTCCACAAGAGGTCCACCAGGCATAGCCCACTGGGGACAGAAAGGACTTGCTGGAGAGATTATATTTCTTAAATGAGCTATGAATACTGGGGGATCCCCACAGAATAAATAAAGAATTCTGCTGGGGATACAGATGTCTGGTTTGTCATACTCCACTTGCCACCACCATGATCCTCACCAGAAGAATTAGAAAAAAAGAAAGATACATAGATACTTAGATAGATAGACAGATCGATCCATGGATAGATGGATATTTCTGTCATCTACTTTTTTCTTCATCTTCATTTGAGTTGGTCCTTCTGACTGCCCCTTTGCTGAGAAGCATATTTTATTTTTTATTTTTATTTATTTTGCTTTTGTTTACTGTGTTTGTCTGACAGGGTTTAAACCTGCTCTCAGTGGAGGCCCAGGGAGAGAAGCTACAAAATATAACAAACATTTTAAACAGAAATTTAGTAATATGCACCAACAGACATTATGGAATATACATTTACAATTACACATTCATTTGCTAATTAGATTACATTTATATGAAATAAAGGCAACTATTACAGTATAAAAATACTTATTCATTAGTAAATGTTGAACATGGAGCATTCAAAGAGTTGTATTTGTGGATTTATTAAACAGATAATAGATCAGATCAAGATCTTTTATCGATTTTATAAATCCACTAATACACATCTCCAAATGCTCGATGTTAAAAGATGGTGTATAAAGTAGATTAATAGATAATTATATATATAGCTATCGTAAGATTTATATTAGAAGTATGGAGGTAAAGGGTGAGCACCGTCACAAAATTATGTATATCCTGCAGATATCCAGGAACAGATCCATTGATTTCATAGATGAACATACCTCTCAGCTGTCCAGATTTTTGCAGACTATCCAGATTTTTGCCTCATATTTTTGATCAACTCCTCATAAAATTTGTGGTTTTCTGGATTTTTATGGCTAAGCACTGAGGATTGAATTCCCTAAATAATGACAGGTATTTGAGTTTCAGACTTAATATCCTTCAGAAAATGCATGGTAACACACAACCTTTTATTCTGGCAATTTTCTAAGTTTGTAAGAGCAATATTTAAAAATTGACCCTAGTTTTGGGGCTTTGACCCCCCCCCCTATTATTTTTGGCTTTGTCTAGATTTTTTGTGATATGAGGCTGAGAGATTCATAGATTAAGTTTTAGTTGTGTTTTAAAAGAGTCTGCATTCTGAATGGATTTCAGTGGTAGTGGGATGTGGTTCCATAGTTTAGCTACACTGTTAGAATATAGAGGCTCATCTGCAGTATTAGATTATTTGGTTATAGTGATTGGTGATTTTTCCATAGACTGTAAAATTCTAGTGGGTGATTTTCTGGCTGATATACATATATATATATATATATATATATATATAAAATTGTAGGTTTCTAGTCTATGTCTGCACTAGCTGCATCAAAGATAATCGTAAAAGAGGTGTCTAATAAAAAAAAACTTTATCTGTGGTTTAGTAATCCATTTTCATTTCAGATTCAATTATCATATTCAGAAATTTAATGTTCAAACATTCATGAAGAGGATACTTATAACTGTGAACAGACTCATCTCAGTATATGTATTTTCTGTACTAATATGTATTCTATTACATTTTTGTTTCTGCAGAAACCTTCATGGCAACATTAATAACCAGCTCACAAAAACTGGACAAACACACAAACAGTAATCTGAAACAACAGAAGCGATCCAGAGCAGCCTTCACACACACGCAAGTGTTAGAGCTAGAGAAAAAGTTTAGCTACCAAAAATACCTGACAGCACCCGAGCGTGCTCACCTGGCAAAGACTCTGAAACTCACTGAAACCCAGGTAAAAATTTGGTTCCAGAATCGCAGGTACAAAACCAAAAGGAAACAACTGAGTCTGGAAAAGGATGACCTCACAGGTGAAAGAAGGCTGCCCAGCTATGCTTCAGAAAATGAAATTTGCAAGGTGTCATTAATGACTACGTTTCCCAGCTACCAATGCTATCCTTATCTGTGTTATGTAAATACTTGGTGTCCGTCTCTGTGGTAGTTCAGAGAAGCACACAAAATCCTTTTATTTATTTGTAATTCACAGGTGCATCTACTTTTAATGGACTTTACTATTCCATCAGTGGATAAAACAGACTGATTAAGGGACTGTTACCAAATAGCATAGCATTTGTATTGTAGAAGCAAGTGTTTTCAGATTGTTAGGCTGTTTAAAGATTAAATACCATAATACTGTGTGGAAAAAGGTATAGAATGTGTTCTGATTTGTAACTTGATATGTATGTGAAAACAATCATTTATGAGATATTTTCCTCCTCAGACAAAATATGTACAAGGGAAGTGAATGCAGACAGATTGACTTATTAAAAACTATAGATGTGCTGATTGAAGGATATTACATTTATTTCCAGCCACTATGTCAACTTTTCCTAAGGAAATCAGTCTTATAAATCAAACTGTACAGTGTTTACATCTTAAATGCATTTTGTAAAGATCAATGAATCCTTTATACACTTGAACATTCTATAGAATAGTATCTGGCAAAATAAATACATAAATAAATACATAGGGATAAATACTGTGATCAGGGTTCAATAAAATAAACACATATAGTTATTTTGTACCAAATAAATTTGTAAATAACAAAATGTGCTAATTTAGAATTAACTGCAAAGAGTGGCTGTATCCAAAGTGGTATTTGCAGAGTTGTTTGCAGATTCTCAGTTATTTTCTATATTAGAAATGTGCCATAATGCAGCGGAAGGTTTTTTTATGAAACCATAATTTTTTTGAATTATTTTTTTGTCTTTATCTGTTAGTGGTATATTCATAATGAAATAAACCCAAAGTTTTTCTGATTATATCATATATATTTGAATTTTGCTGTAGTTAATTTGAGGTTTGGGTAACCGTCTCAACTGACTTTTATTCACAGTTACATAATAGTTTGTACATATTCTTGAAAGTTATTAAATTAAACTGACAAAAGGCAAGTGAAGTCTTCATTGCATTTATAATGTAAATCTTCACTACCACTTTGATTTCAATGATATTGATGATTCATTCATATAGACAGGCAGTCTGAATGTTGCATCCTTAATTTAAATTCACTATGATTATTTCCTTAAAGGTGTCAGTCCTCTCAACATCCTTACTCAGGAATTCTGGACAAAGCCAAAAATAATGGGGGATGAAGGCCTAACATCAAGGGCAATTTTTGTATAGAATTCGTATTAATTTAAGAAGTTAATAGAACAATAGTCATTGTATCAGCATATCTACATTTAACAGTACTACTGATTCGGTTCTCACACAGTTTGACAACTATTTTACATAGGCAATAACATCCCTCAAAAGCATTAATACCTGCACTACCCTCTCAGTACTTGTAGCCTTTGCTTAATATCCTCAGTCATTTTACTTCAGCCAAGTATCTGCCTCCAGTATTAACAATCTCCTACATAGGCTAAAATCAACCATCCTAGCTGCTGAACAGCTCCTCTTGGATTATTTAAAAATGGCTGCAGATGGAATTATTTTCCTACCTCTACATTGATAAATAGATTTATACACAAAAATATCTTCATTCATCAGGAAAAAAAATATTTTATTATACCTTTACACAAAGATGGTATATCTACAAAATTTAATAACTATAGGCCCACTGCAATCCTTTCCCCTATCAAAAATACTTGAAAAATATACCCATGCTCACCTTCTACATCTTTAAATTCAAATAATCTTCTCTCTGAAATGCATCATAGTTTCAGACACAACCACAATACAACCACCAACCTTTTTCACTTCAGTAACACTGTGACATCCCCTCTCTGGGCCAGTTATCAAGAAGCCTGAATGCTTACCACTGACACTGGTGAGGGACGGTCACTTGGAACAAAAATAGACATACACAGTATTTCCAGATGTAGCTCTTTGCACCAAGCACAATTTCACTTAAGACCACATAGGGAACACACTCAGTCCAGGGTATGGGTTCCCCTCTCTTTCTCTCCAGGCCCCCAGTAAGAGTCCCCACTAGCACAGCTATAGAGTTGAGTCCTCAGCCAAGTGCCCAAGCCAAATCCTCCACCCTCTTTATGAAACCAGTGCTCTGTGTCCCTGTTCCAAGAAACTGACATACACACACTCTTTGATGTTTGATTTTTACATACAGACACACAGACACACACACACACACACACACACACACACACACACACACACACACACACACACACACACACCAGGGAAAGGCTGGCACAGATTTACTAGCTATGCTCCTCTGCCCACACTATAAGGTAGATACTGCCACCAGGATACTCCAAAGCCAGCTACTTACAAGGGTACCCAATTATACTGAATAAAATTAATACTAATACAAATGGTAGTATTTGACCAATGCAGTAAGGCTTTCAGGAGTGGCCAGAGTGTCAATAAATAGGTTCATAGGTTCATAGGTTCATACTAGGCTATCTGCCCGAGGGCATTTATAAACCTAGCCCATTGTTTTGTGGCTTACGCCACCCCTTTAGTATGGGGAACTATACCCATTATTTTGCTGTGCCTCTGTCGAGCAGTGACACTGAGGTAATTCCTGGGGTATATCTGCGATCTCCCATCCATTGGTCAAGATTTCTCTTGAACAAGGCCAGCGAGGTGCTCTGCCTCACATGTACCGGGATTTTGTTCCACAGCATAGGGAGTCTTTGGGTGATGAATCTATCTCTCCAGCACGTCCTATTAATAGCCGTGTCGAGGTTTAAGTCTCCGCCCTTGTGGCTCTGATGGATCTAGATTTTTGAGGTGAAGCATATTCATCAAATCTGGGTTTGACATGGCCTTGTATGTTAGGCAAAGGTCACCTCTGAGCAAGCGTGGCGACTGAATAGAGCTGGAGTTCTTTCAGACGGGCAGCATAGGACAGATATTTGAGACCCTTTATCCTTTTGGTGAGGAACTTTTGTGGCCTCTCCAGCTGCTGCAAGTGTCGGGTCAGATACATTCCGAATGGGGCATTGTACTCAATCATTGGTCTGATGAGTGATGAGTAAAGGGAGACTATGACCACCCTTGATCTAGATGAGAATCCCTTCATGATAAGGTGGGCAATGTAGAAGGACTTCCTAACTACTTTAGCTACATGGGTGTCGAATGACAGACTACTATCAACCTGGGTCCCCAGGTCCCTGATAACTTCTTCTGTGCTCAGTGGATTGCCACCTATTTGGTAGCTAGGGTAACCTTGTTTTTCCCGAAGGGTATGACTATGCATTTTTGGCATTTAACTTTAGGCCGTGGCTCTGGCACCAGTTATCCGTTTCTGTGAGACCCTTCTGAAGGATATCTGTGTCAGATGTGTTTTCTACTATGGCGCCCAGTTTGCAGTCATCTGCAAACTTTGTCAGCCATAACCCTCCTGTGTTTGCTTGTACTGGAAAAGTAGATGCCAAACAAGAGTGGGCCCAGGACTGAGCCCTGTGGGACACCACTTGTGACAGGTTTTGAGTCTGACATGGCGCCAGCAACTCTGACCCTGTGGGTTCTGTCACTCAGCCAGTTTGCAACCCATCTTGTGATGTATGGGTTAACATTTAAGCTGATGAGTTTTTCAATGATACCCGAGTGGGGTATTGTATCGAAGGCCTTAGCCAGATCGAGGTAGGCTGTATGGACTGCCTTTCCCTCATCAATGGCTTTGGTGACTGTTTGAAAAAGTCAACCAAGTTTAAAAGGCATGATCTGCCTTTGACAAAGCCAAACTGGGTTGGATCCAAAGTCTGCAAATTCCCTATGTCTTTATTTATGAGGTCCATTATGATCCTCTCCATGGCTTTGCAGATAAGGCTTGTCAAGCTAATGGGCGGTAATTTCCAGGGTCTGTGGAGGCACCGCCTTTGTGAAGTGGGACCACAGTTGCAGTGCGCCACTCCTGGAGTGCGTATCCAGAGGTAAGACTTTGATTAAACAGCTGTCCTAGCTGTGGGTTTAATTCCTCATTGAGTTCGTGGAGCACACAGCCGGGGACACCATCGGGTCCCATGGATGCTGTGTTTTTGCTTTGGAGAGAGCAGTTCTCACTTGGGCGCTGGAGATGTTTGGGGGCTGCACTCATTTGGTATAGATATCTCTCCTTTTGGGGAGGGGAGAAGTTTGCACTGAACCTGTCAGCCAGTATGTTGGCAATGTCTGTAGGATCAGTAATCTTCACATCATTTTGAACTAGTTCTGAGCATATCTGGGAGTTTCCTCCTAGGTTTCTAACATAGCTAAAGAAGGCCTTATGATTGTCTTTTGAGTCTTTAGCTATTTTTCTCTCGAAATTTGCTTTGGATGATTTTATGAGAGCTCTTAGTTTTTTACTTATAGTGATCAAGGGTGTCTTACCTTTTAAGGATTTTGCTCTATCTTGTAGTAGCTTCCTCCTTTTGTTGTAGAGTTTGTTTATGGCTGGGGTCCACCAGACTGGACGCTTGCCTTTGGTACAAAGAGTCTTTGTTTTGCTTGGGATTGCCTTATCCATGCAGTCCTGCAGGTGCTGGTAGAAGGCGTTTGTAAGTGATTCAGCGGCTTGAGTATTGTTTTCCGCCGGCTCGGGGGCCTGAAAGGAGACCACACTAGTCTTTAGAAGTGTGAAGTCGGCTTTTGAGAAGTTCTTTACTGTGGTCTTTTTATTTCAGGTGGGGTGGGATGAGGACCTCCAGCGAGATTAGTTTGTGATCTGATCTCACCAGTGAGGGGTATACTTCCGGTGTTGAACATTGTGCTCCCATGTTCGTGATGATGAGATCAAGTATGTTATCTCCTCTTGTGGGGATGGTGACTAGTTGTTCCATGGCATTTGAGTTTATGAATTCCAGGAACTTTTGGGCTAGGGTGTTTGGGCTTGAGTAGTGTTCCCAGTCTATATTAGGGTAATTGAAGTCACCTAGTATGATGGTGTTTGGTGATACATTTATCCCTCTAGTGTTTTCAGGAAGGCCATGTGAGTTTCCTGAGTTTGTGAGGGTGGCCTGTAACATGCTACAATTTGCAGAGCAGTCTTGCCTATGGTTAATTGCACCTGGATGGTCTCCGATGCATCGTGCGTTGCCACCAGTCTTGAGGTGTGGGTGTCCTTGATGAATATGGACACCCTCCTTTCTTGGTATTGTCCGGATTTTGGGGCGGAACGCATGATATGAGGTAAAACCTGATAGCGCTGGGGTGCTCTCAGGAGCCTTGAACCAGGTTTCTGTCACAGCACAAACATCGATGTTCTCCATACTGAGAAGGGCCTCGAGTGCGTGCATTTTGAGATTTAGACTTCTGGCATTGAGCAGCATTACCCTTAGTTTTTTCCTTTTTGTGTTCTAGGGTGGTAGGTTTAGAATTTGAGCCTTGCCTAAAAAGGCACTATGGGGTGGCAAGAGCCTTTGCCAATATCCGGAATCCCAGGGTGACAGGTGCAAGCCGTCCCTTAAGCAGCGTGGCTTGTCCAGCATGTCATCCCAGGCAGACAGATACTGGATCCCCTTTGAATGACACCAGTGTTTAAGCCAATTGTTAAAGCTGATCATCTTATCTCTGTATTGTGGCATCATTCTTGGTGAAGGTAGGATACTGCTCAAGGTCAGGGTCATACCTGCCTGGGCTACATAATCAGAGAGCTCCTCAATGTCTCTTTTCATGTAGTCCAAGGAGGTGCGTCTCAGGTCGTTTACACCAGCGTGGACAATGACTGAGTCATATTTGTACCTGCTGTTGAGAGACCTGAGTGCTTGCGTTATGTGGCGGATTCTAGCCCAACAGGCAGCTTACTGTGACCTTCTCCTTACTCAGTCTGGTGAGCGGGACATCAGTGTGTCTGACTATGGAGTCACCAATGACTAGTGTGTCTGGCATTGTGTTTGGCCTTAAGGGCTGTGACTGTTTGACACTCTGACTGTGAGGTCTATGTGTTGCGGGTGTTGTGTTCTGAGGTGGTGGTTGTTTGGGTGTCTGCTTTGGTGGCCTCTGCTGTTTTGGTAGATTTTTGATCAGAGCCTCCGAGTATGTCTTTGTGTGTTTATGTGTATGATTTGAGGTTGTAATGGTACTATGTGAGACTGGGTCTATAGTGTGTGTGGTAACCTTCTCCTCCTGACTGGTCTTGCCAGTCCTATGTTGAGAGAGCTCAGCCTCCAGTTTGGCCGTATAGTTGCATCTCTCGCATGTATTTGTGTTTTGTGGGAGGAGGAAAGGGTTGTCTGTGTACATGAGGCAATTGAAACATTGCCTCAATATTCCCAGGTTCACCAGCTGAGCAGGAGAGGACACTAGCAACTGATCCCTCGACATGCTAGAAGGGTAGACGAAAAACTTTAAAAAAGATTCCGGGGACGTGGGTGACCGAGAAATGGGGGTTGCCTTTTGGGGTACTATCTATGACAAGAGTGCCGTATCAAGGTAATAAGTACTGTAGGAGCAAGTGCTAGGTTTAATAGATAGAGAATAGTCTACTTGGAGTCAAGTAGAGTTGATCTTTTTAGTTATAGGATACGCTGATTTGATCAGTAGTATAGTTCGAGGAAGGTAGTTTTAAGGGAAAATTTGAAGAGTGGACTTTAGGTAGCCCGAATAGTTTAAACCTGCTTAACCGGCACTGCCCTAGTGTGCAACATTGGCGGCTCCGCTCTAAATCAGCTAACGCGTTTAAGCGTTTTATACCAGGGGGCTGGAAAAAGCTAGAAACTGGCCCAAAACGACCAATAAACTACTTAATTTCAACAGTTACAATAAATATAAGTACTCTTAAAGGTTAAAATATTCTCTAAAGGACCAGCCACAATGAAAAGTTTAAATATATTTAATAGTATTTAATAATAAACAATAAAAGAACATGAAATACTATATATCTATTTACAAAAAATACCAGAGTTTCAATCACAGGAAATATTAAAATAACACAAATGAATAGATTCACACATATACAGAAAAACAGTACTAAACTAATCTCACTATATTTTCCTGTCTGATCTAAATAATTACTATTCCCTGGTTACTTACTAAAGCAAGGCAAGATGAACTGGGTGAGTGATCCTTCTATGTCAGGTTTCAAAAACAGACTGCACTGAGACTTCTGTCTCATCTAGTATTAAAACATAATTTCAGTGCTGGATTACAGAATAACATCCCATACATCCAGTCATCTCACTTCTGATTCTCCTACTATCCAATTTACTAGAAACTGAACCAGAATCTCACACATATGTGTTGCCATACACACAGACAGAGCTTTGGTAAGATGTGTTATAGCATCTGGAAGTTTTAAAACCATTTCAGCACTTTCACCCTTCCAGGGTAGCAATTAGTTCAATGCTAAGAACAAAACAGCAGGAATCCTTGTTCTTGTTTTCACAGTCATTTTGTGTCTGGCCGCATCCAGAACTGTAAGATACAATCTTTGTGGCCTACCAGGTAATTTAATTTCAGACCATTTTTCAAAGTTAGCTGGACTGAGATTAATCTCTTCTCTTCCAGTATCCTCTGTTACAATATATTAATTTCAACAGTTACAATACAGTTTGACATACAGATGTATTTATTTTCTGTCCAGCAGGACACACTGTTGGTACATTTTTAATGCAAGGAGCTTTACAAATACATTTTTCAACACAAGCATCTGTGAAAATCAGTTTAATATACAAATGACATATAATTCTTTACAAAACTCTAGCTAGCTATGCTGGCATATGTTACATGTCCACTGCCCTACTTCTCCTGGCATAGCTGGCAATATCTCACATCATCACATCTCTTCCCCCTTTGAAGACTCAAGCTGGTTTCTCAAGTGACCCTGGAGAAATGTGGTTTGAGGGATATGAGCCTGTCTGGGAACATAATAATCCATACCCTGTCTTGACAGCCCATCTGCGTTGGCATTGCTAACCCCACTATGGTGCTGCACTATCATATCATATGCCTGCATCCCTAGGCTCCACATTAATAACTTGGCATTTTGATGGCTGGCTCAATGTACTCATGTTAAGGGATTGTGGCCTGCAACTACAGTGAATTTCCTTCCATACAGATAGGGTTGAAGTTTTTGCAGTGCCCATACTATGGCTAGACATTCTTTTTCTACAGCTGCATAACATTCCTCCCTGTGTTGGAGTCTATGGCTGAGATATCCAACTAGGTGTTCTTCTTTCTCTGAGGAAACCTGTTTGAGTACAGCCCCCACCCCATGGTTTGAAGCATCCACCTGCACAACAAATTCTTTGCTATAACCTGGACTGGCTAAAACAGGGGGTCTTACCAAAGCCCCTTTAAGATTTTGGATTGCCTGATTGCAGGCTGGAGTTCACTCTACCTTATCTGGCCTGTTTGTCCTTGTCAGGTCTGTGAGGGTAGCAGCTATTGTACTATAATTAACAATAAGCTTTCTATAGTACCCTGATGTCTGCAAGAATGCGCTCATCAGCTTCTTGGTAACAGGGAAGGTCACGCCAAAACAACTTCCACTTTGGCAGGTTCTTACCACTCGCCACTCTATGTCCCATGTAGAAGACCTCTGTCATACTCCCCTGACACTCACTGGCCATAATGTTTAACCATGCCCTTTGCAGTCTGCCCAGGACCTCCCTGGCATGCTGAAGGCGCTCATGCCAGGAATGGCTGTAAATGGCAATATCATCCAGATATGTAAGGGCATAATCTCTTGTTCTTGCTAGGATATGATCTACCAGCCTCTGGAAGGTCACTGGGGCATTTTCCACCTCAAATGGCATCTTTTTTCACTCATATAATCCAAAAGTAGTCTCTCTAGAGGGGAGGTTGTCAAGGGCACCTGCCAGTAGCCCTTGGTCAGATAAATAGTGGTCAGATATTTGGCCCCACCCAGCTGCTCTAAGGCTTCATCTGTCCTAGGCTTCTGGTAAGCATCTGACTCTGTGTGACTATTTAGTTTTCTGTAGTCCACACAGAACCTGGTGCTTCCATCTTTCTTTGATACCAGCACCACTGGGGAGGCCCAGGGACTGCTGAACTCCTGGATTACCCCCAGCTCCAACATTTCCTGTAGCTCCTCCATCAGAGTCTGTCTGACTCACTGAGGCACCCTGTAAGGGGCCTGCTTGATAGGCCTTTGGGGTCCTGTATCCACATGGTGCTGCACAAAGTGGGTATACCCAGGTTTCCCAGTGAACATGTCCACAAACTCCTGTAACACTGCTCATATTTCTCAAACCTGGGTAGGGGATAGCCACTGTGACATTGTTACCCCTTCCACTGAGGTGTCAGTCTGAGCTTCACTGAGGAGATCAGTTACCAGATCCCCCTCAGACTCCTCCTGCCATCCACTGCAAATACTCAGCACCAGGATCTCCCTCTCATGGTAAGGCTTTATCATGTTAACATGGTACAATGTGTGCCTCTACCTCCTGCCTAGCAGTTCTACCATGTAGTTAACATCACTGACCTTCCTTACCACTTTGAAGGGTCCCTCCCAAGCTGTCCGCAGCTTATTGTGTCTAACAGGAATGAGCACCATAACCTGTTGTCCCACAGCATACTCTCAAGTTTGAGAACTCCTGTCATACCAGACCTTTTTCTGCTGTTCAGCTCCTGCTTGGTTCTCCTGGGCCAAGCCCATGAGCTCCCTATGCCTTGTCCTGAGGTTTAAGACATATGCCACAACAGACTCCTTGTTGGATTCACACTCACCCTCCCACTCATCACAAATCAAATCTAAAGGCTTCCCTCACCCTATGCTCATACAGCAACTCAAAGGGTAAAAAACCTGTGGATTCATGGGGTACCTCTCTGTATGCAAACAGCAGATGGGGAAATATTTGTCCCAGTCTCTCTAAAACTGGTCTGCAAATGCCCACAGCAAGGTCTTTAGTGCAGACTTTAACCTTTCCATAAGACCATTAGTCTGGGGGTGGAAGGGAGTGGTCTTTAGGTGCTTCACCCCACAGTGATCTAACAGACAAGCCAGCAGGTCTGACATGAAATTGGCACCTCTGTCAGTCACTAATTCTCTCAGGAAACTGACCGTGCTGAAAATCTCTAACAAAACATTTGCCACCTTCTCTGCCTCAATGGAGAATGGAGACACCATCTCAGGACATCCAGTAGCATAATCTACTACTACCAGATATACTTCTTCCTTTTGGAACTTGGGGTGCTCAGAGTTCCCACAATATCCATAGGTACCCTTTGAAATGGCCCCTCAATCACAGGCAAAGGTATCAAAGAAGTTTTGACCTTGTCTTCTGCCTTGCCTACTTTTTGGCAGTGCTCACAGGTCCTGCAATACCCTGTTATATCCCTTGCAATCCCAGGCCAATAAAAGTTTGCATAATACATCTCTTGGCACACTTTATGCCTATATGACCTGCAAAAGGAATGTCATGGGCTATGGCTAGAAGTGCTAGACAGTAGGTTCTAGCCACTACCAACTGCTGTATTACCTAACCCTCTAGCCCTCCCACAGGGGTACACTCTTTATACAGTAACTCTTTGTTCCAGTATACATACCCCCTTTTCCTTGAGAATCAGGTGCCTACTTAGGTACCTCTCTCAAGGCTCGTAATGTAGGGTCTGAGACTAGAGCCTGTCTCAACTTTATCTTTGTGACCCTTCCCAGCTCCCTTTCTATACAAAGTATGGCATCCTCTGACAGCGGTGCCTCACTGTCAGCCTGGGTACTACCAATCACCTCTGCCCTTACAATCATTCTGTCCAAGGGAACATCAGTACCTACCAGCAGCTATGGCTCACCATCAGGCTCACTGCTTCAGGGTATCTCCTTCACTGAAATAGCGACCTCACCAGCCCTGGGTTCAGGTGTGGAGTCTATCTGGGTCTTCCCCGAGGCTACCAGACCCACATGTCTGTCTCCAAGCCTGACTGTGTGTAGCTGCATGCACAAAAGGTACTGCATTATCTAAACCATTCCCTGTCAATATATCTGCAGGGATATCCACAAACACACCTAATTGTTTGCTTCCTTTTCCACCCTCCCTGTCAAGGTGAACCCTGGCCAAAAGCATTTGGAATGAGGTCCCTCCCAAAGCTCTGACTGGAGTGGACTGCCCAAGCAAGTATTGCTCCTCTTTAACAACTGCAGGATTCACAATGGTTATGCCTGAGGCTGTGTTTTTCTTATCAGTGGCCTGTTCTATATCCACTAAGATCAGATATAAACTCTGGCGGTAGTTTGGTACACCTGTTGTCTCCAGGCAACTTACCACTGTCATACTGTTATCCCCACTTGCTGGCTCCTCCACCTTTTTTTTCCCGCCTTGCTTCCATGGATATCTATATGATACATGGCCCCAATGGTTACATTTAAAACATCTAACCATTGATCCTGGCTGTGTACCTGAACTATTAGTTTCCCCTGTTACTGGTGGACTCTGTTGGAGTGGTTTAGGCTGCCCACCATGATGCCTTGCTTGCTAATCAGAGATCCCATTTTCTCCCCATCTCATCTGCAGAGTTACACTCCTGGTCTGCCAACCAGATTCTCATGTCCTCAGGCAAAAGTGCTAAGGGCTTGTTCCCTCACCAAAAGGGCTGCCAGCCCTTCAAAAGTGGTGACCTGACACTCACTCACCCACCTATGAAAAAAATTGCTCAACTCAGCAATATAATCACATACACTTTCACCTGCCTTACAGCTATGCTCACAAAACATTTTTCTGTATGTTTCAGGTGTTAACTTACAACATTCTAGTAAACATTGTTTTACTTTATCATAGTTTAAACAATCAATATCAGACAATTTAGAAACAGCAGTTACAGCTTTACCATGGAGTAAGAGGGTCAGGAACCATACCCAGAGTGCCCGGACAACATTATACTGTTTACATACTCTTTCAAATATATGAATAAAACTATCAAAACTATCACCCTCTGTAAACTGTGGAAGAAATTTTCTGACCTTCATTGCTTCCGGGGTTTGGTTATTCCCTTCCCCATTACTTCTATGTTTCTGTCAAAGACTTAGCATCTCCCTCTCATGTTGATGCTGCTTCTCATTTTCTTCAACCGCCAAATGTCACTGTTTCTCTGCTGATTCTAATTCCAAATGTTTGGCCTCCAGTTCAAGTCTCTTTCACTCCAGATGGAGTTTTAAGTCCTCTGAGGAAAAGCTGAACTGTCCTGTTCCTGAGGGCTGCAAATTCCCATCACCAGACTGGTCATCCTCCTGGTTGCTGGTCTGAGCTGTGACTAATGCTGAAATTGTTTCCTCTTTAGTCAGGCTGGCATGCACCAGTCCTTTGGCTTTGCACACCTTAGCCAACTGGTTCTTTGTCAGCTTGCCATAATCCTTTGCTGACATATTTACCTGCTTCCCCTGGCAAAACTAAACTAACAACAAATAAATAAAATTGTTGTGAAACTGAAACTTTTTATGTTTACCCTGTGGCTGCTAAGAGTACACACACCTTTAGTGACAACTGCCTACAGGCTACAGAAGTTCAATTAAAATCCCACCACTGCCACCAATATATGACATTCACTCTCTGGGCCACTAATCAAGGACCATGAATCCTCACCACTAATACCAATGAGGGACGTTCACTTGGAACAAAAATAGATACATTGGATACACAGTATTTCCAGATGCAGCTGTCTGCACCAAGCACAATTTCCCTTAAGTGCACACAGGTAACACACTCAGTCAGGGGTCTGGCTTTCCCTCTCCTTCTCTCCAGGCCCCCAATAAGACTCCTGTCCCCAATGGCACAACTACAGAGTTGAGTCCCAGCCGTGTGTCCCAGGCCAAGTCCTCCACCACCTTCTCTGTGAAACCAATGCTTTGATCCCTGCTCCAAGCAGCTGACACACACACACACACACACACACACACACACACACACACACACACACACACACACACACGCACACACACCTGGGAAAGGCTGGTACAGATTTACTAGCTTTGCTCCTCTGCCCACACTTTAAAGTAGCTACTGCCTCCAGGACCCTTCAAAGCCAGGTACTCTAAGGTTCTTACAAGGGTATCCAATTATACTGAGTGAATTAATACTAATGCAAATGGTAGTGTTTGACCAATGCAGTAAGGCTTTCAGGAGTGGCCACAGTGTCACCAAATAAATATAAGTACTCTTAAAGGTTAAAATATTCTCTAAAGGACAAGCCACAGTGAAAAGTTTAAATATATTTAATAATAAATAATAAAAGAACATGAAATACTAAATATCTATTTACAATAAACAGCAGAATTTCAGTCACATGAAATATTAAAGTATATATGTTATATATATATATATATATATATATATATATATATATATATATATATATATATATATATATATATATTCACACAGATACAGAAAAAAACATATTTAACTAATCTCACTATATTTTCTGATTGATCTAAAGAATTTCTATTCCATAGTTACTTAAGGCAAAATGAAGCGGGTGAGTGATCCTTCTATGTCAGGTTTCAAAAACAGACTGCACTGAGACTTCTGTCTCATCTAGTATTAAAACATCATTTCACATATATCTGGTCATCTGACATCTGGTTCCTATACTACTCCCTTTACTAGAAACTGAACCAGAATTTCGCACATATGCTATCATACACACAGAGCTTTGCTAGGATGTGTTATAGCATCTGGAAACCATAAAACCATTTCAATACTTTCACCCTTCCAGGGTAGCAATTAGTGCACTGCTAAGGACAATACAGCAGGATTCCTAGTCCTTGTTTTCAGAGATATTTCACCTCTGGCTGCAATCCAGAACTATAAGATACAATCTTTATGGCCTACCAGGTAATTTAATTTCAGACTATTTTTCAAAGTTAGCTGGACTGAGATTAACCTCTTCTCTTCTAGTATCCTCTGTTATAATATATTAATTTCCACAGTTATAATACAGTCTGACATACAGGCATATTTCTTTTCTGTCCAGCTGGACACACTGTTGATACATTTTAACACAAGCAGCTTTACAAATACATTTTTCAACACATGCATCTGTACAAATCAGTTTGATATACAAATGACATATAATTCTTTACAAAAGTCCATCTAGCTATGCTGGCACGTGTTAGACATCCATTGCCCTGCTTCTCCTGGCATAGCTGGCAATAACTCACATCATCACAAACACCATAAACCAGTATAGAAACATAGGTAAAGTAGTATTAACCACATTCTTAGACTTAAACAAAGCTTCTTCCACTGTGTTACACCAACATTTACTCACTGAACACTCTTCAATAGGTCTCTCTCAGTCCTCCATTACATGGTTACTTAGTTATCTATCTGGAAGGCAGCAAGCAGTCAAGTGGCAATAGAACCTCTCCTCTTCTTTCCCAGTTACTATACGTGTCCATCAGAGCTGTATATTAGGACCCAACTAGTTTTATACTGTCATTGACCAAACAAATATAGTACTATGTGCAGATGATTCAAATTTAATATGTACAGCTCCCCACAGTATCCAAACTCTAAGAAATCACTCAAATTTATTTCTTTTCAATTGAAATCTTGATTAAAAATTCAAGACTGCTCCTCCATTCCAATAACACAAAACTGATGCTCTCCACCCCAAAACATTACACAACCAATTGGGCAGGATTCACGAAGCCTCCGTGTAAGAGTTACAAGGCTTACACGGAGGCTGCAGTTAAACGGTGTGACGTCAGCATGTCATGCATATGCATGAGGGCATGCTGAATCACACCTAAGGCTTACACGTTCCGTGGAAGACAGTAGGGGGCGTGTCCGTAGGCCAAGCCCTGGAAGCGGACACGCCCCCCAGAAGAGTAAATGTGCTTAAAGAAAACCCCCACAACAGAGTACATGGAAATGTGAATAAACACAACACATACCCCCACAGACTATGAACATACAATTATATAAATGAACATGTTATATTTTTTTTTAAATTGTAAAGATGTTTGCACGTGAGTGCACTCATTTGCACGGGTGTGCCCATAGCTCAGCCACAGTTATCAGTAAGTGGAAAAGCATATAAGAACTAACTATGCAAAGTAGGCCAAAAAGCAATAGCGTAGTGGTAGAGATGTTGGCTGAAGAGCAGGCAGTCATGGTTCGAGCCCCCACAGCATCAATATTTATTATTAGTGAAATAAGCACGAAACAAGTCCCTGACATATATGCACACATATAAAATTATATTTTATGTAAAATGTAATGAAATAGGCCATTTATTTTGAAGAAATGTGAGATAACAAAATAATAACAAATGCCAGATGTGCCAATAGCTGAGCTACAGTTTAACAAGGTGAGTGCATCTGCCCGTAGGTGAGCAGTGGTATAACAGGTGTAAAATGAGTGGCCTAAGGTGAGCAGTAGTCCAACAGGTGCAAAATGAGTGCCCGTAGGTTAGCCGTGGTTTAACACGCTGAAACTGTGTGCCCCTAGCTGAGCTGAGCGTAATATGCGTGCTGACAGCAAAATGAGGTGTAAACTAGCGTAGCCCATTTGCGCGGAGCTGCGCATCGCGCCAACAAGCTAACCAACGGGCAACGTTGAGCAAGCTGTAACAAAACTGCCTTTACACAGACACACCCCCTAGCCTGTCCAGACAGTCATAAAATATAAAAAGCAGTGGCCAGGTTCAAACCCAGGATACCATGCACCATAGTCAAGGTACTGAACCACTAAATCATGACAGCTGTACTTAGAAATGCAGTAATAGCAAATATATAGGAATGAATAGAAAGAGGAGCATGACAAAGCAGGTTTTGTGAAGCTGATACAATTCCAAAATGGCCAATCACAGATAAGTGCGGGAAAAATGGCATATATAAGCCCCATAGGCGGGAATACACAGCATAACCGATTGTAGAACTGACTTGCAGCCAGAATGTCAGGAGTAGGTGAGGGTAGTTGCTTCCGAACACAGAGGTGGGGGCATTGAGGAGTCCAGATATATGGTCTGGCTCCTTGTCCACAATCATGAGGCCCAACTCATGCAGGGCCAGGTCCTGTGGGGAGCATATAGGGCTGAGGCATGGGACCGGTTGGCTCATGATCTCACCAGTGCCACAGGGATTCCAAGGACTGGTGAGCAGGTCCATCACCACCATGCGGACCTGAAGAGACGTAAACAGGACCAACTGAACCTTTGGATCCAGGAGGCCCGGCAAATGCCCAACACCCCACTACTGAGTAAGTTACATCTAACTATGTATGTAAGAAATTAACCTAGCTGATATTGTGGAGATGTATATTCCAATATTACTTTATTTATATTACAGCTGCAGGTGTCCGTTCTGCGAACCGCAGAGCCTATGGCGATAGGCTGGTGCGGTTGCGCCACCAGGCAAGTCAGTAATCCTCTCCCTGTAACTGTAAATAAATATAAAAGTATGACAGTTAGCAAAAGAGTGCAGTGTAGTCACTAAGTAATAAAATGTGCAAGTAGCAGTGTAAGAGTGTTTGCAAGTATTGCTTGATTACAAAAGTGTGTTGCAGTCTGTAATCCAAACAGAAAAATGAAAATGTCTGAAATAAAGTCTGAAATAAAGATGCGCCACCTGTAATATAATAGTACACAACCTGCAGCAGGCTGAAAAGTACAGCTGCAGAAGATGAGCAAATCACATGTGTGAAATATATCCCTGTTGAAATACTAAAATATGACAGAAGTGAGACTGTTGGAAAGGATTGTAATAACTACAGGTAAAACATGTCAATAAAGCCTAGAAGTAAGTACCATCCTGAATTGTAAAAATAAAACAAGTGAGAGAGTGTGAGAAAGAGTTATGAATCCACCAATAAAGTAGTAATAACTCCTGAATAAAGTATACTGCAGTTAGTACAGAATGAAATGAATGTGACAAGCAGAACCAAACTGCGAAATGTGTTCAAAATGTTCCTGCAGCTGGAATGTGTATCCCAAAATCTGGATATGTTGCTCTCAGTCTGCAATATGCAGATAGTATGATTGTCTGAAATACCAAACATCCACAGTTGTCTATAGCTATATAAAGCAAATGTAGCAGGATGATGTAGCTGAACAAAGCCAGATATGAACGTGTATGAATAAAAATGAAAATGTATATTGATGTAGCAGTAACATTCCTATCACCAACTTGAAGTAGTTAACACATAGGAAACTGTAGGTAGAACAGTAGTGTGTATATATCTGCATCTATTAGAAATGTACAGCATATGTATTGGTATTTGAAGGTGTTAATTATATTTTCTTCACCCTACCCTATAACCACATATAATCCATTCCACGTGAAATTGGTATGTGCAATCACAATTAACACCCCTGGACATTTGTCCTGTTGGGTCATACATATTTGCATGTACGTTGATGCATCTGCCCTGTTCATACATCCAAACCTGATGGCTTGTTGCCATCAATCAACCCTGCATGTTGTTGGACTGTGTATTGCTGTTCAAATTATGCATGTGTTATGCTCGCTGTTCAATGGTGTGAATATCTGGGTGTTTGGTTAATGGGAATACTAATGCATGCTGTTACAACTAATTGCGAATGGTATTGTATGTTATTAACCCAAACTGTCATGACATAATGCAAAACATAGGACGACAGGGAAGGCGGGTTCCAGCGGACCCACCTCTCCCACCTCAGCTGGCGAGTGGACCTGGCAGTAGTGCCCAGTCTGGACCCTCCTCCTGTGGCCCTGTGCCACCTGTGGGTGGAAGCACTGCAGGGGCTGGGGCTCGTCCCTCCTCTGCAAGTGTGGCCGGAGGAGAACCACCACTCACCCTCCATAGCGTCCGGACTGTGGTGCGTAGGGAGATCCAGGAATCTGTTCTTGGGCCCCTACGCCAGTTTGAGGCACAGGTGGCACAACTAACAGGCATGCCTGTTGCCCAACCTACACAGCCCCCAGCACAGCCCCGTCCTGGGCAGTGAAGGTACAGTGGCAACTGCCCATGGGTGGGGATATCAGTTCCACTATTGCCATCTGTGGGCTCATGGGCTCTAGATATCCAAACATCCGTCCCCGTCAATTGTGTAACCCCCCCACACGTGTCATACACCGCCCCTGTATGCATCTTGTTTGTCTTGTCTGTTGACCTACCCAACCTACCTCCCCAGCTATGCCAACTTCCTTTACCTGACATACCACTCTCGCCTGAAAAAAAAAAAAAAGGCACTCTGTACCCACAAAAAAATTACGCCCCATACATAGCTGCCCATTTCACACACATGTCTGCTGGACATGGAAACTGTCAATTACAATTGGCTGTACAACAAGTATTATTGTTGTCCTTACACCTCTCTCAGGGGTGGAAGGTTTCAAATGTCACACCAAATTACAAACATATGCACAGCTGTTGCTGATGAAGAAATGGGCAGCTATGGGCCTTACCTACATCCCTCCTGCAAAACCCAAGCTTGTTTCCCTACTGTCTTACCCTCTTTGTGACCCCTTTTTCACCACTTTCCTGTCTCCCCATTTTCATTTCTTTCAAAGAAAATAGCGCGGGTGTGCGTACGAGTAAGCACTGTTAAGCGGTTGTAAGCGGGTGTGCGTGGAGCTGAACATCAGTGCGCATGTGGGAGCTCTGCGCAAACCAGCGCTAACCTGGTTACAACTGCATAAAAGTGCCTTAGTCACTCTGAATGACAGGTCCTGTAGTCTGTTCAAAAACAAAATAAAATCCCACTGTCAGTCCCGAACCCAGGACCTTGGAAACAGTAGTCTGCATGACTTACCACTAAGCCATGACTGTTATATAAGAACATTGTGCTACAATAAATATATCATGTAATAGTAGGAATGAATGTAAAGGGAATATAGGATGTGTAGTACACAAAGCATGTCATGTATATTTACTGTCAAATCTAGTGGATTTCTATAATAGTAGTGTGTGAACAGAAACAGCCATGCTAGTTGGTAGCTAGTAGGTAATAATGTCAGTTATTATATATATATATATATATATATATATATATATATATATATATATATATATATATATATATATATATATATATATATATATATATATATATATATATATATAGTTGTAGGTGTCAGTGTACATACACACTTAGTACAGGAAACAGGAGAGATGAATGGAGAAATGTTAATCTACAACACAGCCTGAATTACGAGAGAGATACTAACCTTTACACTCACAGAACAGTGTCCACAGCATACCAGCATGGTCCCGCCCTTACAATCTGAAAGGGCAACGCCTATCTCACATACCCTTTTATAGCACTGTCCTGAAATCACAGTGAGAACTGCAATCAGTACACAACTGGCTGCATGCAATCAGCAAATGCTGGCTAACAACTGGTGCAGAGGCCATCACATGGACATATGCAGATACCTACAAAAGCATCCTGTACTCCCAGTCCACGCATGCAATACTTTCATTGCACCGTCTGGAGGCAGAGAGAGAGAGAGAGAGAGAGAGAAAAGAAAGAAAAAAAGAAAATAAAAACACAAACAAAACGTACACCTAAGAAAAACCAAGATGAAGCTGTCATCAGTGACAGTATCAAGCTGGGCTAGCAACAGCAGGAACCCATACAAACGGTAACGTAATCAGCTGTGACAAACACAGGTAATGTAAAGTAACAATTTAATAGTCTACATACTGTGAACCCTCCATATGTGTTATTGGTCTGTATCTATATGTATGTCTATGTGATAAGTTGTGTGTATCTTGTTTTACCCAAAGGGGATGACTATACATTTCATGCCATTCGGTGTTAGGTCATGATTCTGGCACCAGTTGTCTGTTTTAGTGAGGCCTGTCTGTAGGATGTGTGTGTCAGCTGGTGTATCGACTATGGCGCCTAGTTTGCAGTCATCTGGGAACTTTGTCATCCACAACCCGCCCATGTTTGCTTTCACATCTGAGAAGTAAATGCCAAACAAGAGGGGTCCTAGGACAGAGCCCTGTGGGATACCACTTGTGACTGGCTTTGAGTCTGACATGGCTCCCGCAATTTTGACTGTATGGATTCTGTTGTTCAACCAGTTTGCAACCCATCATGTGACATATGTATTAACATTTAAGCTGATGAGCATGTCTATGATGCCTGAGTGGGGTATTGTGTTGAAGGCCTTAGGCAAGTCCAGGTAGGCTGTATGGACTGCTTTGCCCTCATCAATGGCTGTAGTGACTGTACTGAAAAGGTCAACCAGGTTCAAAAGGCAGGATCAGCCCTTCACAAAGCCAAACTGGGTGGGATCAAGTGTCTGTAGGTCCCCCATGTCGCTGTATATGACTTCCATAATGAATCTTTCCATAGCTTTGCAGACCAGGCTGGTTAAGCTTATGGGCCGGTAGTTCCCAGTGTCTGTAGAGGTGCCTCCTTTGTGGAGTGGGACCATTGTTGCTGTACGCCAGTGTTCAGGTACATATCCCGTAGTAAGGCTAAGGTTAAATATCATTTTTATATGCGGTTGTAGCTCCTCTTGGAGTTCACGTAGCACACATCCAGGGATACCATCAGGTCCCATTGATGCTGTGTGCTCTGCTTTGCTGAGGGCAGCCCCACCTGGACATCTGAGATGACAGGGAGGTTACATTCAGCTGTGATAAGTATTTCTTCTTTTGGGGGAGAGGGATATTTGCACTGAACCTGTCTGCCAGAATGCTACCAATATCTGTGGGTTCAGTGTATTTTATGTAGTTGTGTACTAACTCTGAGCATATCTGAGGCTTTTGGTCCATGTTTCCAACAAAACTGAAGAAGGCCTTGTGGTTATCTTTAGTGTCCTTGGCCATTTTCGCTCAGAGTTGGCGTTGGATGTTGTTATGAGAGAACTCAGCTTTGTACTAGTGCTGACCACAGATGCCTTCCCTTTATGTGATTCTGCTCTGTCCTGCAGTAGCCTCCTTCTATTGTTATACAATGTGTCTTTGGCTGGGGTCCACCAGACAGGATGCTTAACCTTTGTGCATAGGGTCTGGGCTAGAATTGTGTGTGCATGTTACATGCATTCATGGGGATGTCCATGGGAAGCATTTGCAAAGGGGTCAGCATTGTGGGTTGTGGCTTCCACTGGCCCAGTGGGCTGCATGGATACCATCTCAGTCCTAACAAGTGAAGATCTGTCTATTCACATATATTTCAAAGTAGTCTACTGTGCTGGTGGTGGTGGTGGGATATGTATATCCAGGCAGATTAGTTTGTGTCCAGATCACACTAGTGGATGACGTTCCACATACAGTACCTTGTTATGAACCCCCAGAGTGAGGTGTTGCACTGGACCTGTCACAGTGTGCTGACTGATGGGGCTTGGTACTATGTTGTATGGAATGTGTCAGGTATTGTTGCACAGGTGTCGGCTGAGCACTGATATCTGGCCATGTACATGTGTATCCACCAAGAGACACACACGTGCTACATATGGGAGTAGTAGTATTTCACTACAGTTGAGTATCACGTATAGTATGTGTGCCATATTTTGCTGACATAGTTTGCTGATATCCTGTTTGTGTTCTCTTTCAGGGACATGGAGCGTCAGCGAAATCCTGCCTACTCTGCTGCAGAAGATGAAGAGATACACCAAAGCCTGGTGCGGGATTATGACATACTGTTTTCCCGCACCAGCCAGAATCATCAGGAGAGGGCTGCACTGTGGCAAGACCTTGTCCATAGGGTAAATGACATTGGCATGCATAATAGGACATATGAGCAGGTACGACATCACTGCAGTGATTTAATCAGAAATGTCCATCAACGTGCATCGGATATCCACAGGCAACAGGTCACCACAGGAGGTGGGGTGGCCACACATCCCCCCCTCACCAGACTGGAGGGGCTACTCCTAAGTGTTGTGGCTCTAGCCCAGGAACATCAACAGCAACACACCTGCATTATGATGGAGGCTGGAGCCACACAGCAACACGACATGGAGCGTGCAGGTAATATGCCATATGTTCACTTGACTGTTCTGTACACTGCTAATTTATGCATGTGTAAGGTGTGTCCTTAGTATGTAGCTGTCAACATATTATGTAATTGTGCAGGTGTGATATTGTCAATATCAGCAGCTGACATGTGAAAGGCAACTGTTGTACTACTGAACTGTATCATACGCAGTATCAATGGCACAGTTGTGCCCACTGACATTACTCCCCTCATTTCTGCAGGTCCCTCCGGTGTTACAGCAAGGCAGCCCATCCATGCTGGTGAGTGTGTATTAACAATACCTATAATAGTCTTGATAGTGCTAGTAATAATAGTGTAACTCAGTAGTGCTCTGTGTGTATACTGTGGGGTGTGCATGTGTCCACGTGTGCATGTGTCCACGTGTGCATGTGTGCATGTGTCCACGTGTGCATGTGTGCATCTGTGCATGTGTCCACATGTGCATGTGTGCATGTGTCCACGTGTGCATGTGTGCATGTGTCCATGTGTGCATGTGTGCATGTGTCCACGTGTGCATGTGTGCATCACTGGTAACATTGTGTAGACATTGTAAACTGTGTTTCCTGTCTTCCTCCCACAGGTTCTGGTGCTGCTTTGGTGTCCTGCAGCAGGGAACCTGAATCTGGTGCCACAGGTACTGATAATGATGATATCTGTGTAATGGCACAGGAAGGTGTGTCAGGGTCCGTCATTGGTCAGCCAATTGACAGTACACAGATGTCAACCCCATCATTGCGCACAGTCATCCTGCCAGTACATCCTATGTCACCAATGTCCCTAGGTGATGGACAGGATAGAGTGGGCATTGACCAGGGTAATGTGGTATCTGTGGCACATGCTTCCCCACACAGCAGCCATGGGCAGGGTCCTGAGATGGTACCACACAGACAGTTGCCCATGGGTTCTCGTGGGAGCATCCATGGGCGTACTGTCTCTGGCAGACGTGCCCAAAGAGGTCTGTCAACCTCAGCTATGTTTCGGGCTGTCATGCAGGCACAGTCACGTATGGAAAGGTACACCAGACAGGGTCTGAGGGAGCTGAGAGCATGTCGCACATCCATGACTGACAGTATGCGTGACATTGCGGATGCTATCCGTAATTTCACCGATGTCATAGACAGACGTTGTGGGGGGACATATTACAGCAGTTCCACAACTACATGTCCATGAGCCAGGGCAATGGTGGATGGTTGCGGCGTCGACGTGGCCATATGCCAGCAACAGCAGCAGCTGGCAGTCGGCGTGGACAACAGGCTCACGGACACCCCCATAGTGCCAGCAGCAGCCGCAGCAATGCTGGGTCTGTGCTGTCATCAGACCGCCCCAGGAGACCATGTGCACGTGGCTCTGGACAGTCCCAACAGGGACCTGTGTCCAGTCAACGTACACCCGCTTCTGATGACAGTACCCAGTCCGGCTTAGTACCGGATAGGGTCCATAGCACCCCTGCCAGGCACAGGTACTGTGTCTGTGGCCACAGACACTGATCTGTATTACCTGCCAGGTGCAATCTGTGGTTGTCCACAAACTCCAGTATATGACAGCCATGAGGTGGAACTGTGTGCATGCATACACACATGTGAAATGTTAACACCTAGGGCTACCACATACATGCACACACTGCATCAACAGTGACCCACCCTGTACTGCTGTCCCTCACCAACACACATACACATACATGTCAATTGGTGGTATCAGTGGCAGACTCAGGCATACCTAGTTCACACCCTGTGCATATGATGAAACTGTGCCACCTCCTGCAATCTCCAACATCAGTTTAGGAACAGGTTAACATGTTGCTGATGCACAGGGTGACTACATAGAAGTGTATTCATAGTATCATGTTGGTAACAGTACAGTGTGCTGGTATGATTGTGTGTATATCCCAGCATGCCTGATGCAGTAACTGTATGACTGTCCTGAATTGTTATCTACACCCATAGTAAGTACTATAGTGTAACAGCTGCACATTTTTGCATACCGGTGGTAAGGATGTCAACAGATAGCCACATACATAGGTAGCACAGGGGAGAAGGTAATGCAAGTAGTGATACGCAATGATGGACATGTACACTAATGGTGGCATGTTGCCCACAATGACTATGCAATGTTGATGTTCGCGCATGTTGATATGTGTGCAGTACCAATTTAATTTAAATTAAATTAAAGTTTAAATAATGTCAGTTTTACCAAGGACATCTGAGCTGTGCATTCCTGGGTACATGTTTATAGTGCCTGCATAGTTGCACTGTTACCTACTGGAAGTGGTACCCCTTCTTTGTTGTACAATGGACTACTTCCAGCCCTGCTTACTGTAGCTTTGTTTGCATGCATGTTTGCTAGAGGTTCCCTGGAACACTGATTCCACCTGCAATGTAGATTTACAGAGCTTCTGTGGATTCCTAGTGATATCTGCATAGCTTACTATATGTATGTCAATGTCTCATGTGACAGAACTTCACTGTCTGTCCTGTTCACATGTACGTTGCCTGTGACACATTGCATATGACTTACCTGGCATTTGCACATGTGTGCAGTCATAAATGCCAGCGCTATGAAATCAGAAGCAGTACACCCACACATACTCACCTTCAGTATGTTGTTCCCCATTGGCCCTATGTGTTGGTAATCACCATGGCAATCACACTACTATGGTAGCATGTGCAAAGGTAACTTGTGAATCACCTCTATGGTCCAGTTGTGGTATATGTGAGTCATGTGGCAATGTCACAGCTGCCACATTTATGCAGTCAACCCTCTCCCCTGGCCAGGAACGTACAATACATGTGTGAGATGCAACCACATAGCCAATCTGGGGACTGAGCACTCTGAACCCAGTATTGCCATACCCTGTCAGGTGGCATGACATACTACAGTGACTACAATACCAGTCTGACATAGACCTGCACTGACAGCAATCCAAACACATGAACACACTGGGGCATACTTGGAGCCTCAGAATAGCATCCTGCCTGAGCATCACACAGCTCCGCAGCTGGCACACAGGCATACGTTAAGTTGGAACAGAGCACATGACACACATGGCACACACATCCTGTGTGCCAAACACTCACAGCCTGTAGGGCTACACAACACACCTGCTACAGATGTGTCAGGTACCTCTCTTGGCCGGTGCAGTGGGGTCCCACTCAACAGGCTGTACATGGTGAAGGTCACAGTGATATGCCCGTGGGGCACTATGGTCCACCACATAACACATGCATACAGGTCAGTCAGAGGCATGGACACATACGACTCAGTCATTGTCCATGCCACTATGGATGACCTGAGATGTACCTCCATGGACTACATGATAGGGAACATAGAAGGACTGTCACAGCATGTGGCACGGGCTGGTATGAGCCTGACCTTGGTTGCCATCATACCCTCACCAGGTATGCTCCCACAATATGTAGGAAGGGTGTTCTATGTCTACATTTTGCTCAATCTCCAATGTCATTCACAGGGTATCCAATGGCTGTCAGCGTGTGCTTACATGCTAGGGAAGCCACAATGATTTGCGAGGGGCAGCTTGCACGTGTCACCCATGGGTCATTGTATATTGGTGAAGCCTCTTGATACACACATAGTGCCTTTTGCTGCAGGGCTCAGATTACATAGCCACCTCCGCGGGTATCACACGGGATAGGGCACTAACAGTAATGCTACGCAACACCAGCAGTGTACACCACAAGATGCATGCACTGGACACTGTCCTCAGCACGGTAAACTGCAATATCTGTGCAGTAATAGATTCCTGATTCACGGCTCACAGGTGCAACCCATCACTGCCATGTTATACCTCATACCATGCCTGTCGTCCCCTACACATGTACCACACATGAACAGGGGGGCGGTATCTCAAGGCACCACAGATATACACACCTCCAGGTTGTTGGCACAGTCCAAAGCATCAGGGCCTATCCATGTGCAACTAACAGTGTGTTGGACTGCCTTCTGGTTCATAGCCTGGCACACACAACCCTCCCATACACAGGAAACCCACCTGACCTCCCTAACAACACTGGGAATATGACGGTCTCTACATATGTCTTTATATGGCTGGACTGCATCCAGCCGAACATTGTGTGTGAGCATTACTGTAGCTACAACACACTAGCTGAAAGGTTCCTAGCATGTCACTGAATTGCAGTGGAACAACATGTTACCACTCCCACAACAGGTGGCAACATGCAGCATCTGTTCATCAACTACATGTAGACTATATGGCCCAGACCAGATGTGTATCCCCTGCTGTTAGGATGATACCATATACAACTCACACTGTATATACACATACCGCATGCAGCCCCTGCACAGTAAGACACAGTCATAATGTTATGCAGTGCAAATACCATTTATTCACTTGAGGAACGTGGCAGACATGGGAACTATTGAAGGTCACAGGTATATATGTGTATGTGGCACACACATACATCATGTGTGCATTGCCATTGCTGGTTTAAGCAATGTCATGCATTGTTATGAACAACAACCCACACATGGGCATTTTGTGTGACACAAACACATGTGGCAGTTGTGGGTTTCCAAAACATACCTAACTTTGCTCTGACAGTAGTAAAAGGACCAGTAGCGGAGTGCACTATTTGCATTACCGGGCGATTTGCCCTGTTTGGCTGTAATTATAGTGTGGTGACATCACCTGTGTTTACTGGGGGAATTTGCAGCATCTGGTGTATTGTATTAGTTGCCAAAAGGAATTGTTCTCTCACACTTGCAATTACACACACCCTACTACTCCCACACACACACACACACACTTGCCATTTGCAGGATTTATACCCCTACCTAACTATGTTATGACACGTGAGAGAGACGCATTAGCGGAGTGAGCTATTCTAATTACTGGGAGGTTCCTCTTCTCCGGCTGTACTTATAGGGTGCTGACATCATCAGTGTTTGGAAAGGGGAATGTGCATCATGTAGTGTGTTCTCCTGATTGCCAAAAAACACATATCTTTCATACAGAGATGCACACACACAAACTCCCCTAATCCAAACACACACACTTGCAGGATTCAAACCCCTACCTAACTATGTTATGACACTTGAGAGAGACGCATTAGCAGGGCGCGCTATTTGACTTACTGGGAGGTTTCCCTTCTCTGGCTGTACTTATAGGGTGCTGACATCATCAGTGTTTAGAAAGGGGAATGTGCATCCTGTTGTGTGTTCTCCTAGTTGCCAAAAGGGACATTTTTTTTCCTGTAGACTTGCACACACACACGAACCCCCCCCCCCTGCACACACACTGAGCATTTGCAGGATTCAAACCCCTACCTAACTATGTTATGACATTTGAGACGGACGCATTAGCAGAGCATGCTATTTGCATTACTGGGAGGTTTCTCTTCTCCTGCTTTACTTATAGGGTGCTGACATCATCAGTGTTTAGAAAGGGGAATGTGCATCCTGTTGTGTGTTCTCCTAGTTGCCAAAAGGGACATTTCTTTCCTGCAGACTTGCACACATACTAACCCCCCTGCATACACGCTGGGTATTTGCAGGATTCAAACCCCTACCTAACTATGTTATGACACTTGAGACGGACGCATTAGCAGAGCACGCTATTTGCATTACTGGGAAGTTTCCCTTCTCCTGCTGTACTTATAGGGTGCTGACATCATCAGTGTTTAGAAAGGGGAATGTGCATCCTGTTGTGTGTTCTCCTAGTTGCCAAAAGGGACATTTCTTACCTGCAGACTTGCACACACACTAACCCCCCTGCACACACACTGGGCATTTGCAGGATTCAAACCCCTATCTAACTATGTTATGACACTCGAGACGGACGCATTAGCAGAGCGCGCTATTCGCATTACTGGGAGGTTTCCCTTCTCCTGCTGTACTTATAGGGTGCTGACATCATCAGTGTTTAGAAAGGGGAATGTGCATCCTGTTGTGTGTTCTCCTAGTTGCCATAAGGGACATTTCTCTCACACATACTTGCACACACAACAACCCCACTCACCCACACACACACTGAGCATTTGCAGGATTCAAACCCCTACCTAACTATTTTCTGACACTTGAGAGAGACATATTAGCAGAGCGCACTATCCGAATTACTGGGCATTTGTTCTGCACCTGAAGTATTTATAGGGTGCTAACATCATTATTTCTACAGAGGTATGTACATCTAGTACTACCTGTCAGGTGGGGGATAGCATATATATGCATTTGAAGCCACCTACTTCAGGGTCAGATATGAACATCGCACTGGCAGGTTATGTTCTATACCATGCTTCGTGACCACAGGACCTGTAACACACAACAAAACCAGTCCAGACCACCCTTCCCACATCCAGGACACACACTCTGCTTCCCTGGGAACAGTGCCAGGGTATGCAGGTGTTCACATACACCATTCCAGTTGTTAACGTCAGGTACAGGCATATTGTGTGTGGGAACTACTCAGGCCTCTACAACATTACCCTACAGCCACAACAATTTGTGAGTCCATGTGCTATGGCAGAACCACTCACCACAGCCACAAGGGGGAATACATATTGCACCTGACCATCTGCAACATGGGTACTCACTGTTCCACACCAGAGGTAGACCACCATTGTTGATATCTGACCATACCCACCTTTCCCTGGACATCCATATCCCATCCCCACTCCCAGGCTAGGTTGTCACTGCAAACGAACTGTATTTATCACAAGCAGACTTTACACTTGTGAAGACTGGGGTGGAAGACTTCAAAGGACCCATGCTGGGGGAGTATACAGGCCACTCTGCATAATCCTAGTCAAATGCATTCTATGAGCATGTGGAACATTTGCATTAATCATGCTATCCCTAATATACCCATGACTGCTCCACAACAGGACACCTGTCAGGTGTACACCAGCCATATATGAGCTGTCCAACAGACAGAGTGAGCTAATACATTGCAGAGCAGTAGCCCAGAGAGGGAGGACATCTCTGAACAGTACCGGCACGACACTTCAATCCCACATAATCATCACGACACAGTGTTGACAGTGAAATTGTCCAGATAATGCAGATAAGGCTCCCCTCAGTCTGTTATTGATGCCAACTTACTGTTAGAGGTCCTCAGCAACCCTCTTCCAGCACACACCAACAACATGGATGTGGCTTAGCACATTCAAACCCTGGGATCTCCACTGTGTCCCTGCTTGACAGAGGCACAGCACACTAGCCTCACACGGTGCCTTATGTGACCTACTTTACAGTGGCACAGTAGCCTACTGTACTGGGGAGGCAGACGCCAAGCACATTCTGGCTAAGCTGTCATTCCCTAGGTCAAACAGCCTAGTGTTGACCTCTACACCCATATTTTTAATTGTCAGCTGCACATTATTTGTTACTGATAGACTGTTTGCAGGTCTTTATTGCCATAGCATTCCCTGTTTGTATGACCAACGTGTGTATCTGTGGAAGATGTTTGCATATGGGAGGGATCCACTATATCACGTATGTCTCTGTAGTCATTTAACTGTGTGCACTGGGCAGATTGCTGTAATGTGGTTGGTTCCTGGAATAACACGTACAAATACCAGATATGTGTGGCCAACTGCTAAACTGAGATTTGGCCTAAGTGTGTGAGCATGCCCAGTTCAGCCTTCCCATGGCATGTTGTCTGACATATGTCTCATTTATCAAAGTCTGCGAGCATGCCCAGTGTGTGCTTTCCATATGTTGAACTCTGCAGCCCACCACATTTGTGGATGAGTGTGGACTTCAACAATATCTCCCGTTTATGGTTGTGTGTTGTGTGTCATGTTGTGCAGTTACTGTCTGACTGCTTTGTGTGTGAACATGACAGGGATTATTCTGTGCCTGCAGGGTTTGCATGGGATACTTTGCATACAGTTGTCAACATCCTTTCATACTGACCTAACACTGTAGTACCGTATAGTGTACTGGTTCAGTACTTTCACTGTGGCGGACAGTATCCTGGGCTTTAGTCCTATCACTGCTTTACATTCCTATAGTGAGCACAACAGCCTGGTTAGGGGCCAGTTGTGCACATCTGACCATGTTGCATTATGTTCAGATATGAGCTACTTATACCAGGCTTGTCCAACATTGGTAGTGTATTCCACAACATAGGTGTACATTGGCAAACAGTAGCGATGTGCCCTAGGCCATTTCTAATGCTAGTCGGAGAGTGTGTTTGTCCTTCGACACACATTGTAAGTGGAGTTTGCCATGACATATGTCATGGTTAGTATACTGTGCCTCCGTCTACCTGTGACATAACAGTGATACCCAGGGTAAACCTACCATCTCCCATCCACTCATCATGATTCCTCTTGTGGTGAATCGATGAGTGACTCTATGGATAACCTGTACTGGGAGTTTACTCATGAGTGGGGGTGGCTTCTGTGTTATGGATCATGCAGTACAGCTTGTCCTATGTATGTCAGTGCTGGGGTTCAGGTCTCTCATGTGCATAGCTCACTGCCATTCAGATTGTACAAGGTGCAGCATGTTCATTGATTCCAGTTTGGACATGGCTTTATACATCTGGCACAGCTTGCCTCTGGGTGGGCAGTATGGCAGTGTGTGGAGCTGCAGTTTGTTTAATCAGGCAACACATGGCATCTGTTCAAGCTCTTTGATACTCCTGGTGAGGTACTGTTGGGGACTTTACAGTTGATGGAGGTGTCTGCTGAGGTACATCCCACAGGGGCTATTGTAGTCAATTGTAACGCTGATGAAGGATGACTGCAGAGCCACAATGACCTCACCTTATCTAGATCTGACAACCTTCATGATTAGGTGGGTATATGGTATGTTTCTGTGAACACTACAGCCACATGTTTGTCCAATGCAAGATATCTGTCACCTTGTGTCCCCAGGTCTCTCATTACATGTTAGGTACGTAATGGGTTAACACCTATGTGGTAATTGGTGGGCACGTACTGTATATCCACAGGGGTTGACTATACACTTTTCTGCAATTAGCTTGCTGACATGGCTATGGCACCAGTTGTCTGTTTCTATGTGGCCCTTTTGTGGGATGCCTGTGTCAGCTGGGGGGTCAGATATGGTGGGCAGTTTGTATTCCTCTGCACACATGTTCAGACACAGTCCTTCCATGTTGGCCTGTACCTATGGGATGTATATACCAAACGAGGGAGGTCCCAGGACCAAGCCTTATGGGATGCCAGTTATATCTGGTTTGTAGTCTGACATGGTTGCAGCATGTCTGACCATGTCAGTTCTGTCCTCGGTCTGGTTTGCAACCCCTCTACTGACATAGGGGTTTATATTTAAGCTGGTGAGCATATCTATAATGCACACGTAGGGTATTGTATGGAAGCATTTGCAAGGTCCAGCTACGCTGTGTGGACCACATTGCCCTCATCAATGACCTTAATGACTGTTTCAAATGAGTCAAACATGTTTAGGGGCAGGATCTGCACTTAAGAAAGCCACACTGGGTAGGGTCCAGTGTCAGTAGGTCCCCAATATCTTTATGTCTGCGGTACATGCTGATCCTTTCCATAGCTGTGCAGACCAAGCTTCTCAGGATTCTGGGGTGGTAGTTTGCAGTATCCATTCAGGCAACACCTTTGTTGAGAAGGACCACTGTTGTTGTACACTGCTCTTTGTGTACATATCCTGTGGTAAGGCTGACATTGAGCAGTAGTGTGATTTGGCATTCCATTCTTCTTGGAGTCCATGTTGGACTCAGCCCAGGACACCATCTCATGCCATTGCTGCTGTGTGTTTTGCTTTGTAGATGCTGGCTGTTACCTCAGCATCTGCAATGTCAGGGGGCCAGCAGTCTGCTGGGATAGATATTTTGCATTCTGGGGGGGCGGTTTGCACTGCACCTGTCAGGTTGTATGTTGGCAATATGTGTGTGTGTTTGGTATGCTGTTTGTAATATTTGTGTGATTCAGAGCATATCTGTGAATTCCCAACACGGTTCCTACCATCAGTTGAGTAAGCCTTGGGATTATCCTTAGTGTCCTGTACAATTTTTATCTTCATAGGTTCATAGGTTCATACTAGGCTATCCACCCTAGGGCATTTGTAAGCCTAGCCAGAGTGTGTGCGTCTTTCACCGCCCCTTGCTATGTGAATATTATGGCCATTTATGATTTACTTTACTGTGCCTCTGTCTGGACGTGACACAATGAAGACCCCCAGTGTACATCTACAATCATCCATCCACTTGGCAATATTCCTGTTGAAGAGTGTCAGTGAGGGGCTCTGCCTAACATGGAATGGGATTCTGTTCCAGGGTGTGGGGAGCCTCTGGGTTATGTATCTGTCCCTCCAGCATATCCTATTTCATTATGTGTTGAGGTTGACATCTCTCACTCTCACAGCTCCAATGGCTTTGAGTTTTCTGGGGTGGAGCATGTCCATTACTCCTGTGTTGGACATGGCCTTGTACAACAGACATACAATGCCTCTGTGTAGGCAGTATGTGACTGCATTCGGCTGGGGTGTCTACAGCCATCCAGCATATGACATATATTTGAGACCCTTTATCCTCTTGGTGAGGTACCTTTGAGGTCTTTCTAACTGCTGCAGGTGTCAGGTAAGGTACATCCCAAATGAGGCATTGTACTAAAGTATGGGTCTGATAAGAGAACAGTACAGGGGCACAATGACCTCTGTTGACGTAGATGTGTCTCCTTTCATGATACGGTGTCCAATATAGACAGTCTTCCTAGCCACATTGGCATTGTGAGTGTCACATAACAGGTTACTGTCCACTTGTGTCCCTAGGTCCCTGATTACTCCTTCCATACATAATGGTTTACCACCTATGTGGTAATTTGTGAGTACCTTGTTTGGTATTTGGTGGGACATTCATACTGTCCAGTGTCTTCAGGACGGCTGGGTGGGGATGCTGTGTGTGAGAGTGTGGTCTGTAGCATGCTACAGACTGTACAGTAGTTTTGCCTATGGTTAGGTACACATGGGTGGTCTCCGATGCTTCGTGCATTGTCAGTTACCTGGACGTATGGGTGTCTGTGCTGAATATGGATACTCCCCCTCCTTTTATGTTTTGGTCCAGGTTTTGGGGCCATAACGCATGATATGAGGTATAACATGGTAGTGCTGGTGTGCTGTCAGTAGGCTTGCAGCAGGTTTCTGTCACTGCACAGACATCGATGTTCTCCATACTGGGGAGGGCCTCAGGAGCATGCATATTGCGGTTTACACATCTGGCATTGGTCAGCATTACCCTTATATTTCTTACCACTTCTGTTTTCTAGGGTGGTGGGTTAGCGTTTTCAGCCTTGCTTATGTAAGGCTCTATGGAGGTGGAAAAAGCCTTATCCAATATACAGACGCCCAGGGGTAACAGGTGCAAGCCATACCTGGAACAGCAGCATGGCTTGTCAAGCATGACATCCCAAGCAGACAGACATTAGATCCTCTTGGAATGACAGCAGTAATTGTGCCACTTGTTAAAGCTGATCATTCTGTGTTTGTACTGTGGCATCATTCTTGGTGAGGGTAGGATTCTGCAAACGGTCAGTGTCATACCGGCCTGGAGTACATACTCAGAGAGCTCATCTATGTCTCCTTTCATGTAGTCCAGGGAGGTACATCTCAGGGCATTCACACCAGCATGGACAATGACTGCATCATATTTCTACTTGCTTTGGGGTGACCTGCGTACTTGTGTTATGTGGCGTATTGTAGCAGCCTACAGGCAGCTTACTGTACCCTTTCCCTTGTTCAGTCTGGTGAGTGGGACAGCAGTGTGTCTGACTATGGAGTCACCTATTACAACTGTAACAGGCATGTTGTTTCTCCTTCTGGCCTGTGACTGTTTGGCACACAAGCTTTGTGCACTATGTGTTGCATGTACTATGTTTGGGGGTTGTGGTTGCTTGGGGGTCTGCTTTGGAGGCCTCTGTTGGTGTGGTGTGTTTGTAATTGGGGCCTCCGGCAATGTTTTTCTGTGTTTATGTGTTTGGTTTGCAGTTGTGATAGGTCTATGTGGGACTGGGTTTGTGGTGTGTGTGGTTACCTTCTCCTCCTGACTAGTTTTGACAGTACTGAGTTGAGGGAGCTCAGCCGCCGGTTTGGATAAATGGTTGCATCTCTCACATATATTTGTATTTCTTGGGGGGAGTTGATGGTTGTCTGTGTACTTGGGGCAGGTGTAACATTGCCTCGGGATTCACAAATTCAACTTGTTGTAGCTGGCCTTAGTGGATTGTATGTGTGGACATATTTTATTGCCATACTACTGATCAGTGATTACTTCCCTTTTTATGTTTGCTGTATCATGTAGTAGCTTCCTCATTCTCTTGCATGGTTTGGTAATGGCTGGAGTCCAGCATGCCAGATGCCTGCGTGTATGGCATTGTGTCTTGTTGTTATTTGTGATTGCATAATCCAAGCATTCCTGGCTGTGTTCATGGAATGCCTGTATAACAGGTTCTGAGGTTTGGCCCATATTTTGCACCTGCACATGGCCTTTAATGGATTCCACATCAATTTGGAGGGGTGCAACTTATGCTTTACATATGTTTTTCACTGTGGTTTTCTGGCCAGGGATTGTGGTCAGGATGTGATCTGGTCTTACCAGTGAGGGATACACTTCTCATCTTGCCATCCAGTACCCATGTTGCTGATTATCACATCCAGTATGCTTACCCCTCTTGTGGGAGTGGTACGTTGTTCCTGTGCATTTTGGTTTATGGATTCTAGGAACTTTTCTCCTACAGTGTTGGAGCTAGTATAATGCTCCCAGTCTATGTCTGGGTATTTTCAGTCAACCAATATAATGTGGTTTGGGGGGCTTGATATATTCATGTATTCCAACATAGGCCAGGTGCAGTTCCTGGTGTTGTGATGGTAGTCTGTAGCAGGCTATAAACTGGGAGGCAGTTTTAGCCATTGTTAATTGACCATGGCTAGTCCATGCTGCTTCTTGTTGTGGTACCAACATGGGGGTGTGGTTATCCTTGACAATTACTGCTAGTCACCCTCCTTTTGTAGCTTGTTCCATGTTTTGAGGCTGTACAGCACAGTATGAGGTGTAACCTGGTAGTGTTAGGGTGCTATTGTGAGCCTTGACCCAGTTTTCTGTTACAGGACAGATATCAACATTCTCCATACTGGGTGAGTTTACACTGCACACATCTTGCTGTTTAGACTTCTGGCATTGGGTGGCATTACATCTAGGTTCTTATCCCTTGTGGTACCTATGGAGGTGGGTTTGTGTTTTGAGCCATACCTATTCAGGGCACGCTGTGGGTAACAACAGCCTTTGCCAGTATCCATGAGGCCTGGACTGATAGGGGCATGCCACCCCTAGCAGGTGGAGCATCATTTCATGCTCAGCATGTCATCCCAGGCTGGCACACATTGGATCCCCTTTGACTAACTGCAATACTCCACCCAATTATTGCAGTTGATCATCCCATCATCATATTGTGGCATCATGCTTGGTGAGGGTAGGATGTTAGTCAGGGTCCTCAAGTGTGCATATACTACACGGTGTTACATTACTTAACACATGGCATTCATGCCTCAGGTGGTGCTGCAGGGCTGCCTCTGTCGGATGCACATATTACACTCCCTGTACATGTTTGACAGCAGGTTATGTCATTTTAGGCATCCATGTTATTATATGAGTGAGTCAGAGAGGGAGTATCATTCCCAGGGTTCCTACTGAGCCAGTGTATGTGCTATGCATTGCCTCTTTGCCAAGGCCAGGGCATACTGGGCACGCCTCCTTCTGCCTACTGGGGCAGGCTCAGGTTGTTCCTCCTCGGAGTCACGCTCTGCCTGTGATGGCCTTGGCAATGGTGGGGGGCTGTTTGGCCCGGCCCTATGCTGGTCCTACTGCAGCTGTTTTCGCAAGATCATATTATGTAGCATAGCACATACCATGACAATTTGGGTACATGTAGTTGGTGAGTACTGCAAGGCTCCACCAGATGTGTCCAGACACCGGAACCATGACTTGAGCAGCCCAAACACACGCTCTATTACATTACGTGTTTGTGCGTGTACCTCATTATGGCGTTCCTGTTCAGGTGTGTTTGCATTTCTGATGGGTGTCATCAGCCATGGCTCCAGTGCATAACCTGCATCCCCCACTAGGTGTCCGTGTGGGATGTCCCCATTGGCAAATGTCTGGTACAGCTGCGTCAAATGCCAGATATGGAAATCATGGTAGCTCCCAGGGCAGCCAGCACACACATTCATTATTATGCCCTGGGCATCACACATGACCTGGCAGTTGATGGAGGGGAAGCCCTTGCGGTTAATGTAGGCCCTACCCTGCTCACCGGCTGGTGCTTTGATGCGTATGTGCGTGCAGTCTATTGCACCCACTACCTCAGGGTATTCCGCTATTTGCTGGAAGAGACACATATTGCTGGCCAATACCTCATGGGCATTGGGGAAATATACATGATCACCGACATGTGCTGACATGGCATCCAGGAACTGGTGCAGTACCCTGGAGGCTGATGCCTGTGATATCCCCATCATATCACCAGTTGGTCTCTGGAAGGTACCTGTTGCTAGTATTCTTAGGCCAACACATACCTTGGTTTCCACTGGGATGGGTTCCCCTATGTTGGTTCTGTGTGTGAGTCATGGCCTGCACAGCTTGACAATTTGCTGCAGGAGGTCTCTGTCCACTCTATAGCGCTCTACTATCTCCAGCTCATGTAACCCGTGGTAGGTGACCCTGGGCCTGTACACTCTTCTCTGTCTCCTCACTGTGGGTTGTCTGGCACCATCTGCATTGTCACCACCCTCAAAAAGTCACCTATGTCTCCTTATGACAGCTATGGCAGCTCCTAGCATTTCTGCTCTGAGTTCAGCTTTTTCAGTTTTCACTTCTAATAGCTTACTCCTGTCTTGCAGTGTCTCTTGTGAGAAACATCCTGCACTGCTGTTTGCAGAGTTTTAAGTGCTTGGCTGAGCTACTATTCTGCCTGTGTGATTGCCTGCTTCTAATTGTTTTCACCTGCTAGCTCCAGCAGTATTCCCTGTTAGCTTCCTACTAATTCTGTTGTTTCCTTTTTCCTTTCTGTTTCCTCAGGGGGGGAGCAACATGCATACCAGCAGAAACACACTCACAGTGGCTTACACACGCGCACACATGCTTACACATATCAGAATCTGCTTATTTGGGTTAAAACACGGGCACACCAGCGCAAACAGTGTTACAAGTCTGCCAACAGGCTCCCACATGCTCAGTCTGCCTTACACGCGCGCACACTAGCGCAAACAGTCTTAGAAGTCTTCCAACATGCTCCCACATGCTTAGTCTGTCTTACACGCGCGCACACTGCCATACCCGCGCCTCATGGCGCACGCATGAATGCCCAACAAGAAACTTTGGTGTAAGTAACAGTGTACACCTTCCATTTCTTGACTTTCCCATGCTTATCTTGTGGCACTCCTCTTTCCATGATATGTGTCTGACATCTGTCATGTAACACTGACCTCCAATGAACTGCTTTTCTTTCTACCATTCCCCCCTGTGATGTCACCTATCTCCTACTCTATTCCTCCCCCTTATGTATCTCTTACACTACTCAGAATGTGCTAATTTCCTATGTGACAGTGGACTTCAGTATCCTAACACTCATTTACATCAGATTGCCTACTAATGCTTAGTTACATCTCTTAGACTCAGCTTCCCCCCTTAGCAACCACTAAACGGTGGCCATGTTGTTTTTGGTCTGCTGGTCCCTGTATTGTACATCCATGTATTGCATAAAACCCACATTTGTGGGTTTATAACCTTCATTTTTATGTTTTATACAGCGCAACCCGTTTGCGCGGGGCTGCACTGCTTTTAAACATTGGCGATCGCCGAAAAATAAAATTATTATTTTTCATATTTGCATCAGGGTACCTTGCCAGTGGCCACATATTTGACCATTGGCATGCTGCCTGACACATATGCACCCTTTATTTGGAGCTGACATGGCTCCATTGTGATTTTTGCAGAAACGTACTCAGTTGTCAACTTAGTACATTTCTGCAGCTAAAACTGCTCTTACTCGGGCTGCTTTCTGCTTCGTGGATCGCTACTCTACCTCATTTGCATGCCTTTTGGCTGCAAGTGAGGTATTTAGCATATGCACGCCCAGTCCGTGTAAGAGACGTTTTAGCTGGTCTCTTACACGGAGTTTCGGGCTGTTCCTGGATCGCGAGGCTTGCATGGAGTCTTACACTCCATGCAAGCCTTCATGAATCCTGCCCAATCTTTCTTGGCTACATCTGCAAATAATATTAAAATTGAGGTAGTACCACATACAAAATTACTGGGTATTGTAATAGACAACAATCTTAAATATGATCTACATATTCTTCAAACAATTAAAAAGACCCAACAGAAACTTGACTCCCTTTACAGGACCAAACAGGACCTTATAGACCGAGCATGAAAAACCCTCTAATATGCCTCACATATCCTTACAAACCTAAGCTCAACACTAAAGTCCAAACCAGCCTCCCATTACAACAGTGTTTAAATTTGCTATCAGCACTGCACACCAACCCTACCAGTGCCAAACCTCAAAACAACTAAACTGGCTAGAGCTTAACAACTATCTAACATATTCTCATCTTAATTTAGTCACTGCTTTTAGCTATAACAAAAACGCACAATATGTGTTTTAAAGAGAATACACAGAAAAAAAGCTTAATGGTAGTTAGCCAAAAATGTACCAGCACTCCTTCTTCAAAGATTCCCAAAATGGTACAATAAGTTACAGATTGTGCATCTGACTGCCAAAGTTACAGCCCACTATGTTTCAATTGCTGCACTACCTAAATCACTGTTTTACCATTGTAATATGTTTTAATTCATGGTAGATGGTAGGTAGACAGATTAAGATTATTTTTAAAATAAATTAACAATTAACTTGATCTGGGTGTAAATGGAAGCTTATTTCATAACCTTGCAAGGTGTTATATGATGTATCTGTTCATGTTTTGTTGTGCTGTTGCAGTTTATTTATTTTTAGTATTAGTTTCCTCAGTCTGGTGTTAGCTCTCCCACTGGTACATTGCAGGTATAAACTCATTACTAATACAATGTAGAGGGAGAAGGTTAAAAGAAGAAAGTCAACAATATGCTGTATTATGAGGAGACATTGTGGGAAGATGAAGCCATAAAATAAAACCATGTCTTTGTGAAAGGTCCAGCAAGTTGGGGCAGAACAAGTTTTAAAATAATAACAACCACTGAGATGATACAGGGATATTAGTACTACTCATACAATGAATGCTCATTGTTATTCAAAATGTGCATGCTGACTGGACAGCCCAACCAGTGTACCTATTGTAAATCGTGCATATACCAATAGAAAAAAAGTCTGGCTACTGTAGTACTATTGAGTGGCCATACTTTTCTATTGGAATATGCTATGCAGGGCAGAGTAAAACAAGAAAAATCAGGTACATTCTGCAAAAGTAACGAAACAGAAACATAACTGGTTTTCCTTGTATTTCTGTATCATCCCTCCTTAAATCCTGACAGACTCTCATACCTCTCAACAGTCTGTATCTTTGTAGACTGTCCTGATTTTTGCCTCATAGTTTTGGTCTTTACCACATAAAAAATCAGTTTTCTAGCAAGCCACTGGGGTCAGTTCACTAAATAACATTTGAGATTTAGTCTTCATATCCTTCAGAAAATGTACATTAACAGACAACCTCTCCTTCAAGCAGGTTTCTTACTTTATATGAGCAATAAAATCTGTGACTATTTTTGGATCTTTGTTCTCCCCATTACATTTCACTTTGCTGTTAGAAAGTAGCTTGAATGATGAAAAGGACAAATAAGCACTGAACAATGATTGACTGCATTTCATATGAATACTGATTAACATAGCATTATGATTCTATGTTTTTGTGTAGCACTGTAGACTTGGTTTTCCTTATAAAGGGGACCTAGGCTCAGTGAGGCCTCCATAGTGAATAGAAAAACAAATGCAAGTAAGCTCTTGGTGAGGCTGGCCATTTAAAATGTTTTATTCTGTGAGTATTACAGTTATTCCTGTTATTACATAAAGTAAACTTTTACTCAACACAAGAAATTTTGTTTGTGAGAGATACAAATAATCAACAAATACAGAGACTTTACTGAAAAAAAAAAACCACTGTAAACAACACACACAGTTACCACAGTTTACACCAAATCACACTAAAATGTCTTACACCGAGGCAGTAAACAATCATTGCCACATCCTAGACCCATGAAGACTATGTCTGAGTGAGAATCCACCACCATGTTACCTTCAGGCACACTTTCAACAGGAGTCACCAAGAATTAAATGATCTCAAATCCAGTGCACCACACCAAAATAAAAATAAAAAAATAAATAAATAAAAACATTTTACTTACTGGTGACTGTATAGTCAGGTACGCTGAGTCTCCTCTCTCTAGGCTGGACAAAGACAGACTGAAAGTGAGTTGTCTTTCAGGTGCTAGAATCTCTGATGTGTAAACTGTCTTTAAGACCTGTTTATGTAATAAATATTTCTACCACATAGTGGTGGTGCATTTGGGACTAAATGACTTGGGGCACAAACCCAGAAGGATGTGCAGATACATGTCAGAACTCTCCATGCATGTCACAAATGTAGGTAAGGCTCTTGTCCTAACTGAAATCCTTACTTCTCCAAGATGGATGCCAAAGTGCAAAGAAAGGATGATTGGTTAAAAAACTGACTAAATAGTTGGTGACATTCAAGTTGGGTGCAGCATGTGTTATCATAGGACAATATGCTCAACAGTCTTACTTGCTTTGCAAAGGATAGCCTGCACCTCTTGTTTGGAGGATTCTGCTTACTAGCTAAAACCATTGCTTTCCTCAAATGCTTTTTAAGGAGACCCCAACCAATGGACATCCTTGCATAACTAACGTCTCAAATCTAAAACCTGATTACATTATGGTGGCTCTGCTCAATGCTAGACATCTGAGCAATTTGCCCACCCTGAGTCTCTCCTTAATTTGGAATGTATCCATATCTGTGTAATTACCAAAACCTGGTTTAAATGTTCAGATAGCACTCCCTCCATACTTGGATTTTGGGTTCACCATGCCATCAGATCCACTGACAGCTGTGATGGTATCTCCATATTTGTTAGGGACCATATCACCTCTAGACAGACACAAACCCACAAACCGAACTCCTTGAACTCTAAATCATGCTAAATATGACCAATTTATCAATTAACCTCCTGCAGGGCACCTTCTATGGCCCCTGAAAATCATGTAAGGTTCTTAAATGTACATCATGAATGCCTTATAAATAAGAATTCCATTATTTTGGGAGACTTTAACTACCCCTCAATAAACTGGAGTACCTATAAGTCGAATGTTGAATATGCCCAGAATGTTTTAGATATAATAAACTAAAACTCCCTTGGCCAGATTGTTAACAAGCCCACTACAGAACAGAATATTCTTGACCTGTTTCTTACGAATATAGTTTCTTCATGTATTATTCCCTTGGCAGTTCCTTCCACAGTGAAGTCAGATCATAAACTAATGACTTTTTCAGTTTTAAAATATCTAAACCCACTCACACCGATATCTCACAATTTAAGGATTTCAAATGTGCTAATTTCATCAAATTCTATGATGAAGATTAAAATTTTATTTATACCAGCTTCCCTCAGATGTTGTCACAAAAAGTAACTTCACAAAGGCGTTTTTTGCTCACTTTGATAAATTTACACAACTGTCAGTCTGAGCCAGATTGAAAAAATTGGAAAATTTTAAAACAAAGCACAATGGTGTTGCACCAGTGTAAATAAATGCTACAATAAAAGAAAACAATCTCTTTAAAGTATACAGCAGAACAAAAGACCCTCATATCAAGGATAACACATCAGAAAACTAACTAAAAACTTAAAAATACTATTATGTCTACTAAAGCAGCCCATGAACTTAGATTAGTATTTGAAGCTAAGGACAATTACAAATCCTTCTTCAACTATGTTAGGAAACTAAGAAATAGCACCCAGCAGTGGCCTGAACTTATTCTTAATGGCACCACCTACTATGATCTGATAGACATTGCCAGTATACCAGCAAACAAATTTAGTGTGAATTTTACGCCGTAGATGACTAGCCAAAGCTCAGTTATCCCTGAATCTCTCAGTCACCCTATCATCAGCACAAATCATGCACTAAAGGTAAGACTAAAATGCTTTCTCCATGAGATCTGATAAGATACTTGGCTCTTTAACAAACACAACCTAGCAAGCCTTGGTATAGCCACTCTTTAAACTGTTTAACTCGAGTTTAGCCACGGGCTTCATCCCTGAGGTTTGTGGCACAGCAGTGGTGATGCCACCCCACAATGGTGGCACCACCACTAACCCCAAGAATTATAAGCCCATCAGACTGATGAGTTTTATTTGCAAAGCCATGGCACATATTATAACTGAGCAGTCCTACAACGAATCTGCCAGTACGGCAAGAGCAACTGCCAAATTAGTAAATACCAAAATGAAAAACAAGGCCAGCACTCAAGTGTGGAATATTACTTCATTCCAAAACAAACAATGCACCATCCAGTCCAGTCAAAACCAGTCAAAACTCAAACCGGTTTCAGCAGTAAACCTGCCTTCCTCAGTGGGAACAATACACATACCATAATGCATTAAAGAAATAAATACACACAGGAATATTCTGATTGGCTAATTCACAAATGTTCATTTAAAGCAGGGCTAAATAACCCCCTTAATTTAATAATCCAACAGCTTTCTTTTTTGTTAAACTATGTAGTCCTATCTTATTTGCTCTATCTCCTTGGATTTTGTCAATAACAAGAAATCTAAATTCAGCTGTAGAGTGTTTAAGGGAATGTTTATATAGGACATTAGATTGCGTTCTGTTCCTCATATCACTTAAATGTTCCGATATACAAATTCTTAAAGTACATGATGTTTGGCCATATAGAATGTAGCGCAGGAACAAATAGCCAGCTAGATAACCCAATCTGAGCTACAATTGCTTTAAAATTTTATATCATATACCTGAGGGGTATTTTTGCTAGAAAATTGTTTTGATTTTAAAACATACTTACACAGCGAACAGTGTTCACACGGATAACATCCTACTACTTTATTACCATTCAATGTAGTCTGACAAGTCAATGGATTTAATTTATGTTTATAATGAATAAAATAAGATCCACGTGTCTTGCCCCTTTGATATTAGAACATACATCTTGGAGTAAGAATTTCGAATAGTTTATGATCTGTCTGTAAAATATATCCCAATATTTATCCATAATTTGCCTCAAATGTCCAGTATTCCGACCAAATGTAGTAGTAAATCTAATAATAGAACTATCCTTAACTGACCTATCCTGATATTCCAATAATTTACACCTATCCTGTTGGGAAGCCCATTCACTGATAGTAACCTCTCCAGTCAGATATTGCTGTAAGAGATCTGAGTTGGTAATTCTTTATCTTTTGAACATCATGTCTTTCTCATAGTTAGGAAAGGCTTCTGTCTGGCTCATCTACTTTCCAAAGGCATTGCCTCTAGCTCCAAAGAAGTCTTAATTCTTCTTTACTTGTATCTCATCAGATCCATTATTAAATATAATATCCCTTTTGGCATGTATTTGTCGAAGCATATCATTCATTATGAGGGATTTCAAAGGTTCCTAACTTTAAAAAAAGTCAGTGACTTCAAAAATCTTAGTTATCACTGAGAGAAAATTCTCTATACTTTTTTCTCTACAGAATCCACTGGGGGGATATGTGGGTAGCCTTTTGAACCATGAAAGATCCAACTTACTTTGCCCTTCAATGCCTTCATTGGACAGATGGTTTATCAAATACTAAGTTAAAGGAACTACATGTTGGCTTGATGGACTCGTATCCCAATGTATTCACACATCTGGAAAACTTTCATTTTATCTCAGCATCCTTGTCACCTACAAGATAAACCTTGATAACTGGAGGAGACAGCTTCAAACTCTCCCCTGGTTTACCTTGTAATGTCATTCCTGTGGCTGGAGGGAACTTTTGAACATGGTTTATTTACTAGGCTTGTAATGGTCTGCAGACTGATTGCCTAATAATTAACTATGAACTATGAACCTAAATGTAAATAATGACTGATGCAACAGGAACAATATACATGTCAGCTACATAATATAAATGTCATGGCCTGGCAGTGGCATGTAATAAGAGAGCAATACATTATGAATGGTTGTATAATCACAGTTATTTTTGACTATTTCTGTTTAACTTGTGAATTCTATAAGTATGTCAGGTTTCCAGCTGCAGGTTGTGTGATCCACGAAAGTGCCTCTATTAGAGATGCAAATCAGACTCAGAGAACATATATGATTCACACAGCAAATAAATATGCATAGTTCAAATATCTAGAAGTGCACAGCTGTGAAAATAATTGAATTGCTCTGCAAAATCTAATTTTCTTCTACTGAAAACTGCAGAGGGGTGAGCATTTGCTTTTTGCACTTAATTCAAGTATTGTGTTTTCTCTGCAACCATAGAGTTGTTTACAATATTTCAGAATGGCTGCAACCCCCAAAACTGTCATGTGGGGATTTGTCTCCTAGGTAAAATATTTTGCAGTCTTTTGACAGCAGTTTCTCTGCATTCAGCATGGTTTGTTAGAACTGTTTTCCTTCATTTGCTAAGCATTTACATTTACTTCATATAGTTAAAAAGTCATGTGGGTATCAGAGGATGCTTTGTGATGAAGAAACACAAGGCTGTTAAAACTGCCTCCTTAAAAACATTCTTTGCAAAGGCAGATACCAAAGTCTTCTATGGCAGAAGGAGAGTTTGATGATTGTTGCTAAGTAACCAGTTTACCTCCCAAGTCAATTAATTCTGATGGGAGCCCATTATTTATCATATTCCTTCTAGGCACCCTGAGCCTGCTAACTCTAAAAGGGGCCCTGACACTTTTAATTCTCTGTGGTCTCCTGACATTATTATATCTGCTGAAGGCTTCCCAACTCTGTAAATACTTGTTCAGCTTGATTACTTTAATCCAGCATGGCCTCTAATTCTGTTAATGCTACTTGGGCCTTGCCATCAGTTCATTAAACTCTGTTAATCCAGTAGGGAAAATTTGATTCTGTCAGTCCTGCTAAATGTCTTCTGGCACTTTGTAACCTTCCATGAGCTCTGTAAATGTGTTAACCTTGCTGTGTGTCTTGCCTGTTAGTAGTATTTGGACTTCTATCTCTGTTAATCCTCATGGGTGTATCTAACTCCTTTTAACCCTGTTGAGATCCATGTTTCCATTAATTCTGTGGGGACTCCTGAACTTCATTAATTTTCTTGTGTGTCAGCTAACTTTTATGTGCAAATAAGGCACCCTGATTCTGTTACTGTTGCTAGATGTCTCATAGTTTCCTCATCCTTCTTGAGAGCTATAATATTCTAAAACTGGTCCTAGTTTAAACTTTACTACCTGTCTTCTTCAATTTTGGCACAAGGTGCCATTCATCTGCTATCCTGTAACAAGAATACAAGTCTCAGCGTTAGACATGAAATGTGCATGCAGACTTATTAAATCACATTTAAAGAGTAAATTGCCTCTGCATTCTCCAAACCTATCAAACAAAAATCAGTGCACATTTAGAATGGTGTAATATTTATGCATGATCTTCCCAATCATTTGTTAGTACAAAAAGTACTTCCTTTAAACATAAAATAAGACTGCATTTTGCCTGCAGTATTATGTTTTTGGCAAACATTTAGTGCCTGACACAAAAATACATTAAAGTTCAGCACTTGCAAAGCATGAAAACCAAACAAGCATTCCAAGGTCTGCTTTATTGTTACTTCTCCAAGAAATATATCAACTAAAATAAATGGTTTGTTTTTTAACAGGAGCAGCATGCATTACATTTAACAAAATTAATCATCTAAAACTTTTAAATATTGTTGTAGGCCACTCATTAACATCAGGTTAATTTCCTCTTGAGACAAATAATCTTAACAAATAGTGATTATTTCAAACTGGCAGGCATTTGAGTTAGCTCTGTATCATTTTATGGGTGAGTTGAATGCATTGATATATTAATTGCATTTCTTGAATTAATAGTGTGGCTTTGTGTTTGCTAAGGTGCTGGGTGTGTCATCCTCTTTTTACTGTCATGGTTTAATCTGCGCTGTCAATATTTAAAGAAAAACAGGATATAGATAGGTTTAATTTGTGTAATCTGTTGACAGTCATGGAATATTATTTAATGTAAAAGTGTGATCTCTGCAAAATGTAAAGACACATGGCACACCATTATCTGCTCACACTGTTATGACTGGCATCTTTACAGTGTCAGCATTGCTAAAAAGAAGATGTTATTTCAGCTGCATCAATTTTCTCTCTTTTCAGCATATGGAAGCTTTCATACATAAAATAAGTAACTTGACACATTCATCTTGTTATTAGTGGTCATTTAGAACCTTTTCATGAAGAGCAATCTTTTCATGAAATGCAATAGTGAAAGAAATGTGGCAGGCCAGCATGAAATGGATAGCTATGCATGTCCAACTGTCAAGCTATTAAAGTTATGCATGTTGCCAGATTGATGAGTGAGCAATGTGTAGTATTTGGTGGTTGTGTTTCCAATGTGCATGTATACTTTAGGAAACAGCTTTACAAAGTATATGCAAACAGGTGTCCACATTACTACAAGCACTGGAAAATCTGAATGTGTATTGTCATTCTAAAGATGTGCATGGTATATAAGACAACATTTGTTATTTATTTTTGTAGTGTAGTTGATATATTTGTGAGCAAGTACTGAGAAACAAAGGTTGCAATGCACGAGGTAACAGATGGCTGCATTGTAATACGTGTCTTTTTCTTAGATAGTGTCATTTTGTTTGTGTTTCCACATATAGTTTCATGTCATGAACACAAAATGGATAGTAAACAGAAGTAATACATGCTATTGTCCACCTTGCAAAGCGCAGCTCCATGCAGTGGGTTTGACTGATGGTTGGCAAAGTGTTTGCACATGTAAGATACACATTTCTACCACTTTCCCTGTTTGTGCATAGTTAAGCAGTGTGCAAATGTGAGCCTCATTGGTAACATTCTGAGAGTTCTCAGTACTGAAGGTATGAAACACACCTGCTGCTTAGCTGACTCTTGGCCAGCAGGTGTAAGCTCACTGACACATTTCTTTTTTGAGCCCAGATGATATAGGGCTTGAGCCCAGGTGTATGTAGTACTTTTAAATAAATAAACAGAAGTAATCCAGAGGGCTTCAGTAAAGTCTGATATCCCACCTGTGACCTAAAGGGTGACAGGACTACAAGAAACAAGGGTATAAAGGATAAATCCAGATAAAATCACTTTAGCTAGCAGATCTATGAGACTCTCTCTCTGATACAAAGCAATTTTTGAAACTGGTAGGTTAATCTGACACTTGACATTAGTTTGAGGGATGTCTGCTGTTGTAACTGTTAGGTGATTTAACTTTGCAGACATGCACTGGGGCATATATTTCATGACTTGACACATATTTGTTTGGCTTTATACACTGTTAAAATTGATTTTTCCAGTGTGAGATTCAAACCTATGCATAAGAGACAAAACATTTTCTTTCGCAGTGATTTTCCATCTTTGCCACAGAAGAAGTGCTTCTCAAACATAGTCATGAATCATTTATAAATACATATGACAGATTGAAGTGTTAACCATGTATTTGTGTGACCTGACCATGTCCTTGTATATACATTCATTTGTGTGTGTGTCTTATTTAAGTGTGAAGGTCATCCAAGTCCAGATAGCAGAATTATACTTACAGAAACATAGTAGAAAGTATACCCCCAGTCATACATCTGAACTTTCAGAACACAGTAAGGTTGGCTTATCCTTCATACATTTAATTCTTAAAAGCTCCACTGTTTATAATTATGCATACATTGTTATAACTGATATTTAATATAATGTGAAATGGAACAACACTAAAAATACCTGGAATTTCCAGTATTAGAACCCATGATTGTGTGTATGGTAGCCCTACATTTACACCTATTGCCACAGGAATATCAAAATAACAGTTGATATTTTCCTGTTCATTACTATAAACTGAAATGTCACAACAGTAAAACTATGCTGCACTTCCTGTATTAGAACCCAGGACAATCTGCATTACATCCCTACACTTACACCTCCTACCACAGGAATAGTTAAATAACAGTTGCATATTTCTATATTTATTATAAACTTCTGTGAGTTAACAGCCGCACAACTCAGCTGAATGCAAAAACTGCAACACTGTATCCTTTCTGACATTTAGAATGTCTAAGCCCAGTCTGCAGGTGTTTCATCTGCTTCCTGTATGGGCACTAGTCCAGGTCTGCACGCTGCTAAACGTCATGCAAAGGAGATAAGCAAAGCTAAATGTAACATTTGTTGTGTTTCTGCATTTCCCCTGTTTGCGCTAAGCCATGCACCGTGCAAGCACTGGCATTCCAAAAAAAAAAAGAAAAACGGGAAAATTATGGGAAAGGAAGAAAATAAATCTATTAAATCAACAACACTACAAAAATATATGTTGGTACACATGAAATATTTTTACACAGGTCTGGATATGAACTCTCACTTCAATGAACCTTCAAAACACTGTAAGGGTGTCTTATCCCTCTTTGCCACGGAAACAGCTATGCAGTAATAATGAAAATCTTTGTGCATACATGCAACTGCAATACCTTCCACAGTATTAACAAACCCTATGACAGTTGTTTGTACATGTATTCATTTCAGATCTAGTACACTGAGTAATCACATAAACATTTATGACTACTGCATAAATGCAGCTCTGTCTTATCTCTCTGTGTTTGTTGCTCATTCTTGTCATATCTGACCATCAATCTGAAACATGCAGTCTGTAGGCAGTCTGTATCATTGTCATTAAAATGTGTGAGGATATTAAAAAGCAATAATATACAGTTGAAAACTGTTTTTCTCTTTACACTCTTCCATTGTTATTTCAATTATTTGTAAATGTCCTGCATTGTCAATGACACAGAGGTGTTAGCCATGTAGGATGGCACTTAGACACCTCAAGGGGAGTGCTGGCTACAAGTAGACGTGACTGGCAATTGCATAAAGTTGAATGTTCTGTGATAAATGTGTACAAATGTTTTTAGGACAGTTGATGTGATAGCACTTTTAGCAGTTCAGTGATGGTTTGTTAGCAAAATGTGTCATGTGCCTGTTGTTTTGAGGGTGGGGGAGCCAAGTTCTCTTTCTGTGTTGGCAGAAACAAAATTTGCTATTGTTACTCTGCTTGTTTTGGATACAACTTTGCTTTGTGTGTGATCGTAACATGTTATAACCACATAATTCCTTTTTTATATTTGAACATCTTGATTGTTTTTTGTTTCTCCAGTGGGTAATATTAAAATGCTACTTTTATGTGTTACAGCTAAGCAGGACTTTTATTTATGTGATACTTATGTGTATTATCCTTCTTTTGTGTTTTATGTCACCTAGGACTATGGCACCCAGGTGCCCCAATCCCCAACCCCCTCATTCAGTGACTTTGAGAATGAAGTAATTGTGGAAACATTTAGGCCGCATGGTGCCTTTCTGCTTGAGAGGGGGTGTGGGGGTATGTCTGACAGAATGCAAATTTGAAAGCAGATAGTGGCTGATGTGAACTCAGTAGTTGGCCAAAGCAAAACATATGATCAAGTGCATCATAGGGCCACTGACATGATTTCTTCGGCCTGAAGGAGAGCAGCTGCAGTGGCCCATGAATGGATGGCTACAGTGGGGGAGGGGCTACTACAGAGACACCACTGACACCAAATGATGAGTTCTGTCCACTGTAAGGCATCCAGAGAACTCAGTGGAAAGTGCACAACAGCATGTCATTGATGCCAGTGCTGCTGTTTCAGGGAGGACAAATATGTCCCAGGAGGAGCCTCCAGGAAGGCTTACCTATGTCAATTGTGAAATGCTTCTTGTATAATAAAATATTGACGGCAATACTTAAGTTTTGTTTAACATAATTTTTTTTGGTGAGGGAATAGTTGTAGATGGATACAGTTAACAACACATTCTGGTTCATAGGTTATACTAGGCTAATGGCCCTGGAGCCTTTACAAGTCTAGCTCATAGAAGTGTCCTGGCATCGTGCCATCTGGCGTTATATTACACATGGGCTTGGGGGTAGATGTGTCATCCAATGTTAAAATTATCATTAATTATCATTAAAAGGGGTCCTGATGGAGAGATGAAAAGTCAGCAAGCAAAGGAGCGTAGTAGTGCTGAAAATGAATTCATCCTCAAGTCTTGGTGAGTACCTTCGCGAGGTGGACCCTGTTTTTTCACAAAATCTCACCAAGGCGACACTGATATATATATATAGACTGTATTTATATAGCATATATCATGGACAGAAGTAAATGAAAAATAAAAAGATAGCTGGGTGCACAAGACCCAGGATAAAAAAGTGCTCAATCCTGGTAGGCGCACTGGTGCCAGGACTGGAAAAAAATGACAGTATAGAATCCTCAAAATACGGAAACAATCCTACAATGGGGCCAGGCCAGGTTCAAAGGGAGAATGGCCCCCCTGTTGTTGAAGGAAGTAGTAGTTCACAAAAATGACAACAATTGATTGGCCAAAGAAGAGCCATAAAGATGACAGAGTGGACTATTGAGGATAAGAAAGAAATGATGTATTGTAACTATCATGTAAAAAGCCCAGAATTTCCAGACACAAGATATACAAAACAATCATGAGAGAAATTAGAGGAAAGAAAAATACTTCCACAGGAAAAACTGCTACAAGCTTCAAATAAAAAAATTGCATTCATTAATACAACAGATTTTTGAAAAACAGTATATAGATCAAGAAACTTTGATCTCTTTGGAAAAAGAAGCCTCTGAGGAAGTGAGAAAATATAAACAACAAAACCTAGAGATATTTGAAAAATATAAAAAAGAAATATGGATATGGGAAAGAAAGAGAAATTTGATATGGTGGAATATTTATGCAAAGGAGAAAGCCAAATTAACTGATATACAGATGGCAGTTTCAAAGATATTCAAAGTAAAATACAGGCAAAGCCATCCAGATATGGAAAATTTCACAATAAAAAGACTAAAAGCACAAATATTTAACGTAGAAAAGATGATTAGTAAAGTAGAAGTTAAAGAAACAGAAGTTGAAGTTATGGAGTGAAGGATTTAATGTAGAAGATCTAAAACAGACACCACAGCATGATGGAGTGAGTCCCCAGAACAAGGAAAAGCAAGAAGATCAGGAGACATGTGAAGAGGAAATATGGACAGGGGAAAGGAAAAGAGAGTTAATATGGTGTAATATTTATGCAAAGGAGAAAGCAAAACTAACTAATACAAAATGAGCAGCACCAAAGATATTTAAAGAAAAATATAGGCAAAGGAATCTGGATATGGAAAACTGCAATACAAAAAATAAGAAGACTAAGAAGAAAAGTAGAAAAAGAAATTAGTAATGGAGAAGTCAAAGAAATAGAAACTGAGGTAATGGAACAGCTGCAAAGAGAAGAAGGATTCAGTGCAGAAAATAAAATGCAGAAAGCACCACAACAGGATAGAGCAATGGATATCCAAATTAAGGAGAAACCAATGAAACAGGAAGCAACAGATCAGGTGCCATATCAAGATATTTTGGAGACTTCCACAGGAAACCAGTGTAAAAGTTCACTTGAAGCTAGACAGGAAGTAAAGGAACAGGAAACTGTGGAAACTCTGATGCAGTCAATGTTGAGGAGTGATAGGCTAGTGAGTTTTCATATGACAAAACAACAGATGACACAGGATGAAATTGAGGAGAATGTGCCACAAGAAGATGTTATAGAACTTTCTATAGAATGCCCGCAGGAAATGGAAAACAAGGGATGTGCCCTCAGTATGGAAGAAAAGGAGTTAAGAGAAGAGTTGCTTGATTTAATAGACAAAGACATATATGAAAATCAATGAGAGAAATAGACTGCAGAAGGTTAATAAAACCCCCAAAGTTAGAAGCTTGATAAAACAAATGAACACAGTAATTAGGGGTCCTGATGGAGAGATGAAAAGTCAGCAAGCAAAGGAGCGTAGTAGTGCTGAAAATGAATTCATCCTCAAGTCTTGGTGAGTACCTTCGCGAGGTGGACCCTGTTTTTTCCATAGAGATCTATGCGATACAACAGAAGTTTGTTTGTGTCTTTCGGCTTTTCCCAGTTAGGGGTCGCCTCAGCGGAACACCGGTCTGCTAATGAATGGTAGTTGATTTTTATGTGCCGAGTTACCAGCCCTGATGCACAACCTTCAATGAAGGTACGCCCATTCACGGATATCTCCACACAGAAGATGCTCTAGCTGAGAATCGAACCGGACAGCATCTTACTGTGAGGCAACAACGCTACCGCAGCACCACCACCGGATGTAAACAGAATATATTACTGTGCTGCTAAATTAATAACTGATAAAGTTCTACCACAGGAACACAGGGTAGTGAGGGAAAATGGGGGGCAAAAACAAATACCATCATGGAAATATCGAATAGAGAAAACTATAAAGCAAGAAGTGTCATTGTTAGAAGATTATAGTAGAGGGAACAGATCAACAAAAATGTTGAGAAAGATAGATCTGATAAAAGCAATGCACAGTATTAGAACAGACCAGGATCTATTATGCACTATTGGAGATAACAAACTAAAAATTTCAAAACAGGCGGAAAGGCTCAGAAGATACGGAGATAAATATAAGGGAAAAGCACAAAATAAGGAATTTACTCATGACCCAAAAAGGTTTTATAGAGAATTGGGAAATAAGGTAAAAGGAATTGATAGACCACTGAAAAAAGAGGAAGTAGATACATTTTGGAAAAGTATCTATGAAGATCCTGTGGAACATAACAAAGATGCTAAATGGATAGAAGAAGTAAAAGAAAGAATAAGAAGTTTAAAGGTACAGGATATGAAATGGGATGAAATAACAGTCAGAGAGATTGAAACAAAGTTGAGAAAAGCCTCTAATTGGAAAACCCCAGGCCCAGATGCTGTATCTTTTGGCTTAAAGTATTAACTTTTTTACACGAGGATCTAGCCATGAGTAAGAACTATTTATATGCACACCCCGAACAGACACCGCACTGGTAAACAACAGGAAAAACAATGCTCTTACTTAAGAGTGTACCTGTAAGCTACCCTAAAAATTATAGACCAATAACTTGTCTTCAGATGACGTATAAACTATACACAGGGATTAACGCCGACACAGTTTATAGTCATTTAGAAGAAAACTCAATTATGGCAGTAGAACAAAAGGGCAATAAAAGAAAGTCATATGGAACAAAAGATCATTTGTTGTTAAATAAAGTTATAGTGGTGAACTGTAAGAAAGGGAAGAATCTAAATATGGCATGGATTGACTATAAAAAAGCATTTGATAGTATTCCACATTCATGGATAAAAGAGCGCTTAAAAATGTATAAGGTACATCCTACACTGATTGATTACATTACAGTAACCATGAAACAGTGGCAGACCGCTTTGTAATTAAGCCATGATAAAGGACAGATTATTATCCCAGGGATAAAAATCCAAAGGGGGATATTCCAGGGTGACTCCCTGTCACTGTTGCTATTTTGCCTTGCCATTAATCCATTAAGCTGTTTACTTAACAGCTTAGGTCATGGCTATAATTTGGCTTCTAGAAAACAACAAAGTCAAATGACTTCTCATCGTCTCTTTGTCGACGATTTAAAATTGTATAGCTCATCAGATGAAGAACTGAAAGCACAGCTGCAGGTTGCCAAAAATTTTCAGATGATATTGGAATGTCATTTGGTCTTGATAAATGTGCAAAAGCAACCTTTAAGAAAGGAAAATTGCAGCACCAGGAAAACATCAGTTTGGGACAAGAATTTGATATAAAATAACTTGAGCAAGAGGGGGTGTATAAATACTTGGGAATTGATGAAGGATCAGCAATAAAACATGAACAAATGCGAATAAAGCTTAGTAAGGAGTACTTTAGAAGACTTAAATTAATCCCGAAAACAGCATTGACACCTAAGAATAAGATCCAAGCTATAAATCAGTTTGCTCTTCCTGTCCTAACTTATAGTTTTGGAGTGATTGACTGGCCCCAAAAAAGTGTTGGATAGACTGTCTATTAAAACAAGAAGGATGCTTCATGTTCACCAAATGATTTATAAAAATCCCTGTATACCAAGATTATATATTCCCCGTTCTGAAGGAGGAATGGGCCTCCTTGAAATTGATTACATGTATAGATCTGCAATCGTGGGACTCCACACATATCTACTGACTTCACAAGATCCAAATGCGGTGAAAGTTTTGAAACATGAGGAGAATAAATCTAAGATGACATCTCTGTTTAAGTTAGCAGAAGCATATCGACATCAAGCAGGAATGGAAATCCAACAAGAAGTGGATAAAAACCAGGCAGCAACTGAATGTGCTAAAAAACAAACGAAAGAATATAAGGTGAAGGACCAGATGAGAAGGCAAGAAATGTGGAAAAAACATAAATATAGTTGCAAGTATAGAAAACTTCTGGAAGAGCCTCATGTTGATCAAGAATGAATGCAGGAATGGTTAAGGAGAGGTGACTTTACATCACAAAATGAAAGGTTAATATTGGCAGCCCAAGATAGTGGGCTATGTACACGCTGGTTTCCTAGGTCCATTGAACGTGTGGAAGAAACAGACATATATAGGTTTTGTGGAATCGAATTGGAAACAGTCACACATCTTATTGCTGGTTGTGACTCCCTAATGGCAGAGGGACTGTAGAGTGAAAGGCATAATAATGTGGCGAGATTGTTACACTGGAGATTGTGCAAACATTATGGTATTGAAGTGGCTGAAAAACACTTGGAACATGAGCCACAGAGAATCATAGAAAATCATGAAGTTTACATCACAAGGGATCACCCAATACCAACAGTCTAAAAGATAGATGCTAGAAAACCAGATATAGTGGTCCAAGAAAACAAGACAAATGCAGCATTGATCTTGCCACACCCAGTGACTACAGTGTCTTGCATACAGAGAGACACAAAGTCATAAAAATACCTCGATCTGCAGGCAGAAACGAGAGTCATGTGGAAGAAAGATACTCAAATGGTTCCAATAGTAGTAGGAGCAACTATTCTTATAAAAAATAATTTACAATCATATTTAGATATGTTACCAATTCATGTAAAACTGTATGAACTGCAGAAGGAGTCATTACTAGGCACATTGCAGGTGCTGCGAAGAGCACTTTTGGCTAACATCAAAAAGTGAAGCAATACTAATTTCATGAACTTTAATCATACTTTGACTTAGGAATGGGGTACATTCCCGTCATGGTATTAGAAACCTAAAAGACTTGGAGAAATGAAAAAGCAAAATGTTTTACCCCTTGTGTTACTGTTAATGGTGATGATGGTGTCTTTATCTTTTGCTTAACTTCTTCCAGGACCATCCTCCATAGAGAGCCTACAATTATCTGCACATGCTAAGCAAAACATTTTTATGTAAGAACTGATGAGCAGTTCAAAGAAATATTTATTTTATCTGTAGGTGTGATGTGGGTGTCAGGACTGTTGTGTGTATTGTTGTACAGTCTGTAATAGTGGCACCACTGTTAATTTATTAGAATACATTGGACTATAGGAGCGTACATATTAATTTCTTTTCTGTGTTTGTTGCTTATTTTCACAGGTGATCCTGATAGTGGAAGTGTAGGACTCTTACCACCAGATGTCAGAGTATCAGCGGACTCTGATGATGATGGAGGCCAAACAGAGGAATAGTCGGAGGGTGCAGAGGTTGAATCTGACACTGAGGTTGACATTCAGCTATCCCCTGTAATTCCATCAGACACAGCAGGTAGGCCTACACCAACCCATTCCAATCAGCCCTCAGATATTAGACAGGTGGAGGGTGAGACACTCGATCAAGGTAGTGTAGTTACTAAGGCTTCAGTGTCTGTTGACTCTGACCATAGTCAAAGTGTGGGCAAGGTGCCACATAGGAGACTGTTAGAGGTGCTCAGATGAGGCCTGCTGTCCATCCTCCACCTGATTCAGGTGTGTCATCCTGTGCCATTCAATGTATATTTAGGGCCGTCATGGAGACACAGGTATGTTTCAATGGGTCCATCAGAGAAATGCTTAGAGTAGTAGATGTGGCACAAGCTGACATGCATTAATGCCTCCACTAAGTTGCCGATTCAATGGATCAGATGAATGACACATTGGAACAGGCAGTGTCTGTGATGGAACATCTGATTGGAGGGAGACGGCATCCACATGGCTATAGGTCAGCCACATCATCTGATGTTAGCCGATGTGGCCATGCCCAATCATGCTCCCATAGGGGCACACTTCCACTGCTCCATCAGTGGCTGAGGTGTCCACACCCAGATGTGGCAGGCCATGGGGTCGCGGTCCAGGGCATCGACATGAGGAGAGCTCATCCAGCAGACATCAGTCATGTTCAGGTTACAGCAGTGCATCTGACCATGAGCATGAATGTGCCAGTGCAATGCTTGGCAGTGCCAGTTCAATGATCAAGTATGACAACAATGAACTGCTACCTCTACAATGCATGGCTCGCACCTGCCCGATATACCAGGACAACGAACTGCTACCTCTACAATGCATGGCTCGAACTTGCCCGACATACCAGGACAATGAACTGCTACCACTACAATGCATGGCTCGCACCTGCCCGACATACCAGGACAATGAACTGCTACCTCTACAATGCATGGCTCGCACCTGCCCGACATACCAGGACAATGAATTGCTACCTCTACAATGCATGGCTCACGCCTGCCCGACATACCAGGATGTAGAATTAGCACAGAGCTTGGCTATGTTTTTGCGAACACTCACACACTAGTTTCACCCAGGGGGCCCATACAGACACACACACACACACACACACCAGTTATATGGTTCAGCTGTGAGGCTTAAAGTTCATTCTGTCTCAGGGGTCATTTGTTACTTTATCCAAATGTCTGCCTGTTTCTCTTTCTTACTCACATGCACTCACTTACCTTTTGTGTCAGCAAAGGCTTCCTGACGTCCCCCCACCAACAAGAGTGATGATAACTGTGCCATATCCTTATTGTCTATCTTTTGGATTCAAGGATACATAAGCTTTGTGTCTGATACTCATGGTGCATAGTTGACTTAGTGCTTAATATATCTGTGTTTGTGATGTTGTTTTGCTAATTGTACTTTTGACATATTTTGGTCTTACAAGGTTAGACAGCTGATAGAATCAAAATAGTTTTTGCATCAGTATTTTTAAGAATCTTCTGAGGGTTATGAACTCTGAAACTGAAACATGACTCATTAATTTCTAACTTCTTTCATTAATGATTTTCCAGTACAAAAGTATGAGGCCAAACTGAGGACATTCGCTGACCATCAGTATTTTTGAGAGGTATGAATGTGTGAATCTTTGTTGCTTGAGGCCTATTACTTGATAGAGGACATGCATTCACATAAGTCTCTGCTGTCACATGTTGAAGTCATTGCTGTACAAATCACCCACCTTTTACTTACTTCCATTACCAAGTAACAACATGCAAGGATATGCCATTAATTTGTATTATTACACAATTCCGTTTTAACTCTCCAGGTTTGACACTTACCTTGTAAATGCAGCAGTTGCTATGGTTTTAGTTCAGAGCTGGGTCTGTCTGATGCTAGCAGCACACAGCCAATATATGGGTAGGTAAAGGTTGCAAGCTCTACCTGGCATCAATGTTACTATATGTATGTGCATAGGATAAAGGTTTTAGCCTCTTAGGTGGTGAGTGCATGTGTTCTGTGTTACCTCTTAGCCAATGCAAGTACATCTTGAGCATGCCTACATCTGCCTGCTCCCATAGCAGCTGCTGGTTCCTCCTCTGACTCCTCACTTGTGTGTAGTTGTGGTGACCTTGCCATTGGTGGTAGGATGTGTGCCCCTTCTCCTTGTTGATCCTACTGAAGCTGTTTTCTCAGGATGATGCTGTAAAGCATGACACAGATGGTGAAGATTTCAGTGCATGCATGTGGATTATACTGCAATGCTCCCCTAGTTGTGTCAAGGCACCGGAACCATGACTTCAGCAGCTCAAACACACATTCTATGATATTTCTGGTTTGAGCGTGTGCCTCATTATGACATTCTTTAGCAGGTGTGTGTGCATTTCTGATAAGCATCATCAGCCACGGTTCCATTGCATAACCTGCATCCCCCATAAATGACTCAGTGGGATATCCCCCCTACTGAACATCTGATACAGTTGGAAAGTGTGCCGGATATGTGAGTCATGCTAACTGCCTGGGTTGCCAGCACACACATTCAAGATGATTCCCTTAAAAATACACATGACTTGGAAGTTAATGGAATAGAAGCTCTTTCTATTTATGTAGACCCTTCCCTGTTCCCCAAGTGGTGCATTCATTTCTATATGTGTACAATCTATGGCACCCAGTACTTCAAGGTAGTGTGCTACAGGTTAGAACTTCTGCATATCTGTGGCCCTGTCTTTAGGAGTACAGGGAAAATATATGTGGTCACTGGCATGTTGGAGCATACCATTCAAGAACTGATGGAGAATCCTGGATGCTGATGTCTGTGAAATCCCCAGCATATCCCCTGCTGGTCTCTGAAGGGCTCCCTAGATAAAATTATAAGTGCTACACATACCTTTGTCTCCACTGGTATTGCCTCACCTTGATTTGCTCTGGGTGTGAGTTGAGGTCAACAGAGGTTGCAGAGTTCCTGCACTGTGTCTCTATCCACCTTGTAGTGCTCTACAGTTTCCATGTCATGGCAGACTATGATAAGTTAGCCAGGGTCTGAAAACTCTTCTCCTTCTTGGCCATGGTCTATTGCCAGCAGCAGCAGCATAGACTTCAGCTTGTTGCACATACACATGAATTAAAGCAACAGCAGCCACTAACATTCATTATGTGTACACTCCTTTCCGTAGCTGTATTCCAAAAGGTTTTGGAATTTGCAGGGAAAACTAGCACTGAGGCTACACAGTTGCTTTATAGCTTGTTGTGTAGCTCCTCCATCTTGGGTTGGTTGATTAGCATACAATTCAGCTGTTTATGCTGTACTTAGCATGCCACAGTGTTTACCATGGTTGTGTGGCTCTGCACACCATGTACAGCTGCTTACTGAATACAAAACAGTGCACTACCATCCTGCCGGACAGTGTAGGGTTTATTGAATCTGCCTGAGTGTTTAAGAAAATAGATGACTATAAACTGTGATAATATGCCAGTTTAAAAACATACTGACATGTTTCTAGAATAAATAAATAATTAATGTGTATGTGTAGTGAACATAACAAATGCCTGGCAACCCCTATGATAGGAAATATGAAATATGAAAGATGTCATTCTCTTTCCCAAAAGTGGGATCAAGACAGAGTCTGTAAATTCTAACTTGGCAATGGGACCTCACTAATAAGGAAAATAATGGAATCTTTTCTAATGGAGATATGTGAGATTTGTACTAGCAGGTGGGGAAATTACATTCAATGAAACTTTATTTTATAATGTCTATATCAGATGAGTCTGAAGATTGTAATGGGATAATAAGGGTAGTCAGTCAGAAAGGTGTGGATCACATGACCTTTGGAGGCTTTAGGCAAGGCAATTAGCGCTGTATTAGACAGAAGGCTTTAGTCAACAAATTAAGGCAGACTTATAGTACGCCCTTGAAAAGCAGTATCTGCAAAAATACTAACTGAACAACAGGATGCAGAGGCTGACAGCAAACAGAAGACACAGGAAAGAGAAAGTATGTTAACCTGGCAATATGACATATGGTCTTTTTCACTGTACTCATTTTTGACTGTACTGAAGGTGTAGAATGAAACATATGTATTTTTCCAATGAAACAAAAGTTTTAAAAAAAGCAGAAACATAGGAAGTAGCTAAAAGGATATAATGGAGTATGGAAGATTATTGTAATAAAGGTGATAAAAATAATCCATCTGAGAAACGACGGAAAAGACTACACAACTGAATGAAAAGCAATAACAAAATAATAATGGAATTGAACATGAGCTAGTTGTATCAGATATTGGGTGGGATTTGAAGAGGCAATAGCCATAACCAAATTAAAATAGCTAATCATCTATTTTATTTATATAATTTTTGAGGCCACTTTACAAAACAATGCGTGCAGGTTTAAATGTCTCATTTTTGCATAGTACAGAAAAATGCAAGTAAGTCAGGCAAGAAAACAAAAAAATAGTGTGTGTTCTCTATAAAAAGCATGATAAAGACATGATAACTTACTTGAATGTCTTTTAAAAAGGAGGAACAGATTAACATGACAGAAATTTATAAGTGTGAATCATATTTTTTCAAAATAGATGAGAATGTGAGGAAACAACACGAAGGATGTGGTAAACAGCTTAATAGAAACCTGCATTATTTTCAAGGAGAAGGTAGTGGACAGTTTGAACAATCTTTTGAAGAGGAAGATTTGTCAAAATAGTGGTAATTTGAGAATAAATATGGCAGATATGAAGTTTTTCTCGTAATGGGTTAGAAAATAGTTGTGATTTAAGTTACATTTGCAACTTTTCTCCTATCAGGAGATGTAACAAACAGATGTTAACAGCATACAGATACCAGAGAGGGTCATGCAAAGAAATTTTATTAGGTGCTATCACATTAAGCTGCTATAGAAGACTTTGAAATTCAAAAAATATGAGCAAAATATTACTGTTAAAACAAGTATTATCTGTACAAGTCAAAAGTAAATACACATTTGTATAACCCAAGATTTATTAATTACAAAGGACATTATACAGAGTGTGTCTCTCTGTATAGATACACATATACACACACAAACACACAGTCTCACACACGCCTATATATATATATATATATATATATATATATATATATACACACACACACACACACACACACACACACATCTATATATATATATATATATATATATATATATATATATATATATATAGATGTGTGTGTGTGTGTGTGTGTGTGTGTGTGTGTGTGTGTGTGTGTGTGCGCGTGCATGCGTGTGTGACTATATGTATATTTATATTTGTTTATCTAGGCATATAGATCTATATCTATCTAGCTATCTTTCTATCAATCTATCGATCTATAATCTATGTTGATGTGAGGTAAATAACAATGAAGGATATTAGTATATCAGTTGTACACTTGCATTTTTTTATTTATCAACATGCACCTTTCTTTGTTGTGCCATGCATTATTTGGTTTTATATGTATATGCGTGTGCCTATGTATATATACCTATATTTATGCACATACATTTATATATATATATATATATATATATATATATATATATATATATATATATATGTGTGTGTGTGTGTGTGTATGTGTGAGTATTACTGTGTGTTTGTGTGTGTGTGTGTATATGTATCTATACAAAAAGACATATACATTTATATGTGTGTGTGAGTGTTTCCTTGTTCTTTTGGTCCATATCATGACTGAAAAAAGGTAAAAAAAAACTATAACAAAAAAAATCCTGTAATTTTGATGAACCCATGTAGAAATACATTATCCCATAAGTCAGGACAGACACTTCTTTGTGATTAGAAAGAGGAAGATACCTGAAAAGGGCTAGTTGACAAAGGAGAAATCCAGAAGAAATGCTAAGGAGTGTTCGCCCAGAAGCAGCTGGTGTAATAGATTGTGAAACGTACTACTTTAAGGTCAAAAAGGGAAAGGAAAAGTGGAGACAGTACCAGGTCTCATACTGGCAATGCAATTCAGGCTATTTGTTAAAATGCATTGTATAGTAGCTACATGAACCCTGTGTGAATGCACATGTGGGCTTAAGTGATTTGGCTGCTAGTACATCTGGGTAGCACTGCAGTCACCAACAGAATGGTTGGTGGTGGTGGGGAGGCTGCATGAAAGCAAGCACAATGGCATCTTCCAGAGTTTTTTTCAGTGTCACATGCAACCAGGATAAATAAATAGAGAATGATAGAATTCAATATTTGGCTGGGAGATGGTTGCTTTGAACAGGGTTATTTCAATATTTATTTTTATACTTGCAATCAATGGTAAACAGTTGGGTAACTACTAGGAAGAATCTCAGGCTGTATCTTGGGAGTCTGTTTGCATCTTAAGCTGGACAGGAAAGAGTTTCTGAAAGCAGCATTATAAAAATATATTTACTAAAACAAGAGACATTATAAACTGAAAAGAGGACAGAGCAGCATAATTACTGAGAAGGTAAACAGCAGTAGAAAGGGAAATTCAAGATACAATAAAAGTGAAAATGACAGACTAATCCAGTGTACAGGGTTACTGTGTAATACAGGAAGCATAAGCTAGACTGGTCACATACTGTGCTGTGCTACCACATGACGGGGTACAACAGATGAAACAGAGACACACGCTGCCTCACATAAGTGTTGGAACATAGTGCTACCTGAATTCAGGGCTCAAAGAAGGGACTGAAGAAGTAATGAAGGACAGGCCGAAATACAGATTTGGGATGGGGCAAAAGGCACTGTGAAGGAAACTGAGGATGAAGAGGAAAGAAATGGAAGCCTAATATTATGGTCTTGATGTTGGAGAAGAAACAAGGATTTCATGGCCTGTTGCTATAGCATGAGGGAGAAGGATGTTGATAAATGGAAAACGTGAATTAATGAGTGATTAGGCTGAAGGAAAATCACAATAACCATGGCAGACTCCAGCAGTGAAAAGGGAGGTACACACATCTTGGGTGAAATGGAAGACAAATACACAAAACACTGTCAGATGATGATTGCAATGTAAATATCCTTAACCTAATCTGAGGCACCGTAGATGGAGTGTAGCAACCAAGATGAATTATCAGCCAGCAAAGATTACTCCACTGTATGCATACCACCCTTGGATAATCTTAGGGACACCATTAAAACATACCTGGGGTTATAGAACCGTAATCTTGATCGGTTTATAGAAATGTTGGTAGAATATACCAAAGGGTGGCAGAATGTGAGAAATTAAATTAGAATCCATAAATTCAGTGCAATGTTTGCCTTATTGGAATACTAGATCTGCTCAGAAAAGAATACAGAATTATCCCACTCCACAGCATGCTTTGATTATATCCTTCCTCCTCAGTTTTATTTTGGTAGTGTGCATATCTGCTTGCAAAGTGCTGAATATGACTTTGTAGTCTGGTTTATCTTTGACTGTAGGGGACTCTATGTATAACATATCCATTTTCAAACAGTTTCCATCTTCTTTTAATACATTGGTAGAAGCATGTATATCTTTGGTAAGGGAAATTCATTCTTGTGTATTTCGTGTTATAATTCTCAACTGCTTTGATTTTACTACAGCCATGTAATATTTGTTCAAGGAGTTATCCTTACTCCTACTGATATATCAATGTTGCTAATAAATTTAGAGATATATCCGGGGGCATATTCAATTAACTCACTAGAAAACTAACTCTGAGATTCAAAAACATTCAACATTGTGGTAGGCAATTGTAGACTATGAGCAGCTACATGCAAGATGTGCATGTGATTCAGAGAGGCAAAGAGTGTGAGCAGTTAAGGCCAGGCAGCATAGCAATGATAATGAGCAACAGTATTAAAAAGGTAGCTCTGTGTATGCAAACAAAACAAGATGGCAGACCGATTCAGAAACACATAAAGCGCCAAGGTATTCACTGCAAATAGGCAGTGGCTGGCAAATAGCTTTTGACCATAGTAAAGTGTGTGTGTGTGTGTGTGTGTGTGTGTGTGTGTGTGTGTGTGTGTGTGTGTGTGTGTGTGTGTGTGTGTGTGTGTGTGTGTGTGTGTGTGTGTGTGTGTGTGTGTGTGTGTGTGAGATGCATGCAAACTTAAAACCAGGCTGCACTTGTCCATGCATAGACTGGCCACACTGTGCAGAGACATAGGGAACCCAAGTAATATACTGCAAAGTACAGGGCACATATCACCATTTGCACGGGTGATGATGGAAAAATGACTACACAAGTGTGCAATCTCTGCCAAAGTGGAAATGTGTGAACGCTGTATAAAACAAAAAAGTACCGAGTGTACTATATATATATATATATATATATATATCTATCAGAGGTGGATCGGGAGGGGATTATTGCAACATGCTTTGTTAGCGGCCACTAGAACTAGTACTGTGTGGGAGGCCACTGTGGGCTGTTGTGTGTGTGTGTGTGTGCTGGGACACAGTCTCCACAGTAGATGCACCACTTCAACTTGATCTAAAAATCCAGGGCATGCATGGAAGATGTCCATGACAGCTGCCTCTTCCAGTAATGTCATGAGTAGTATTTTATTTTTTATTTATTTTGCTTTGGTTTACTGGGTTTATCTGACTGGGTTAAGTCAGAAACTCCTTTTCAATGGTGGCCCTGGAAGCTTCAACATATTACAAACATTTTTAAACAGACATTAAGAAGTTTACATGCATTTGCTCATTGGGTTAAATTCATATGAAAGTAGAGGCAACTATTAAAATATAAAAGATGCTCATGCATTAGTAGACGTTGAATGTTGAGCATTTGAAGATGTGTATTAGTTGATTTGTCAGATAAATAATAGATAATTTGATTAGTGCTGATAAATTCAAAGAAATGCAAATGAGGGAATGAACTATGTGGGGCAGAAAAATGTTAATATAGTAGTTTAGAGATGAAGTGTAAAGCAGGTTAAGAGACAATTATATACATGGTCACAAAATAATGTATATAACTGGGAGATGCAAGTAAAACTATTCGTTTATTGGTGAAGACTGGATGCGGGATATAGAATTCTGAATGAAGAGAAATGGACTGATGACATGGCAAGCTGAAGGCAAACAGAGACATTTATAAACAGAGGCATTTATAAACAGAGACATTTATAAACAGAGGCATTTATTCTGGAGATGTACTGGATCAGATCTGTTCATCTGGTAGATGAAGTCTTAGTTGCGTTTAAAACGATTGTGTTTTATGTTTTATGTATTTGCATTTTAGTAGCATGATTTTTGCCAAAAAGTAGGTGCGCTGTATGACCATGGCATGAGTATCATGGCCTCATGAATGCCCTCTGTTGCCCATATGCACTTCCACACTCAATGCCACTGTGGAGGTGGTGGCACTGAATGACCATGGCATTTGCCTTCCCTATACATGCCAGTCACATTTAGTAGAAGCAGGGGTGTAGTAGTTCTGTGAAACATACATGGCACATGACACTGGATCTATGAGGACCTGCCATGTGTCAGTAGGTGACTGATGCAATTGAAAAAGTATGACATATTGGGCGTGCACTCCCATAAGTTATCAGACACACCCCATATTAGCCGTAACCTATGCTTCCACAATAGCTGTGCACATTTACTGGATTGTGTCCATTGACATACCTTGTGCTGAGAGAAGGCAGTACCCTCACCATCTACATGTACCACTATGGACATCTATGCTGTCATTCTCACGCCCTTAGAGTATGCAGCAGACATAGATGACTAGCCATAGGGATGAAACTCTGTCCTGACTGTGAGTGTCCATAGCAACCTGTCCTACATCTGTCATGTGGGTGTGTCTTTTGGTTGTTGTCCACAGATACAGAGGCTTGTTCAATGGTCTGGATAGGGGATCTGGTCTGCACACTTCCTGTGTGCAGCACTGCTATTGTACTCTTTAACCTTACTAGCTGCTTACATCCATCACATTCTGAGTTGGACCCCTCTTCAAAATTAGGTGACAGTAGCTCCACGGCTTAATAGAGCATCACCTGTGAAGTCACCAAAGCATAAGTCCCAGTATCAGTATCACCCAGTACCTCTACTTTACACCCAGTACAAAATTAATGGGGGTGCAGAATAGTGACATATGAATGCCCTCTGTTGCTCATATGCACTTCCACACTCAATGCCACTGTGGAGGTGGTGGCACTGAATGACCATGGCATTTGCCTTCCCTATACATGCCAGTCACATTTAGTAGAAGCAGGGGTGTAGTGGTTCTGTAAAACATACATGGCACATGACACTGGATCTATGAGGACCTGCCATATGTCAGTAGGTGACTGATGCAATTGAAAAAGTAAGACATATTGGGCATGCACTCCCATAGGTTATCAGACACACCCCATATTAGCTGTAACCTATGCTTCCACAATAGCTGTGCACATTTACTGGACTGTGTCCATTGACATACCTTGTGCTGAGAGAAGGCAGTACCCTCACCATCTACATGCACCACTATGGACATCTATGCCGTCATTCTCATGCCCTTAGAGTATGCAGCAGACATAGATGACTAGCCATAGGGATGAAACTCTGTCCTGACTGTGAGTGTCCATAACAACCTGTCCTACATCTGTCATGTGGGTGTGTCTTTTGGTTGTTGTCCACAGATACAGAGGCTTGTTCAATGGTCTGGATAGGGGATCTGGTCTGCACACTCCTTGTGTGCAGCACTGCTTTTGTACTCTTTAACCTTACTAGCTGCTTACATCCATCACATTCCGAGTTGGACCCCTCTTCAAAATTAGGTGACAGTAGCTCCACGGCTTGATAGAGCATCACCTGTGAAGTCACCAAAGCATAAGTCCCAGTATCAGTATCACCCAGTACCTCTACTTTACACCCAGTACAAAATGAATGGGGGTGCAGAATAGTGACATCTTTGGGTAATGTAACCTTACCTTGTGCAGGTACCTTGTAGCTTGTGTCCCTGATGTACGTAATGTATAGGAAGCACAAAACATTAGTGTCATGTTCAGTAATAAAAGGATTACATTCATATTGTAATAGAGGGATTACACTACAAACCTGGGGCATCTCCAACTGATACTCACGTCTATATCATGTTATCGAAATCTTACTACATCGAATCACTAAAGGCTGAACTCTAGTGATCGATGTAGTAAAACATCGAATAACGCTTAAAAAACAAAAAGCAAACAAAAATAAACCACCCCTGCACCCCCACATGGGGGGTTGCGCCCCCACACTCCCCCCTTCTTAAATATTCCAACACCGAGTCTGCACTACATTGAGGTAAATGGAAATCTCCCCTACAGAGATTTCCGTTTACCTGCATGATGTTCTGCACTTTCGATGTTGTGGTGCTGACAATATCAACTTCGATATTGCCAGCTTTTGACATCGTGAAGTAGACCCCTGATACTCTAATGTCATGCTGCAGTTCAGCTTCAAAGTACGACACCGCAATTTGCAAATGTGATGAATCCAAACCCCCAGGTAGAGATGCCAGAAAGTCCTCCATTTCTGTCAATTGTGGTTCAGCTAATGGCACATCTCCCATTGCCCTACTTTCCTGTGCAAGGCAGATAGCATGATGTTTGCTGTTATAAATAATATCAGTAAACCTATGTCTGACTCACTTGAGTTGCGGTCCTGGCCATCAGCAACATTAATATCTAGGACAATATCTTGCCAAGCACAGTCACAATAAGGCCAGTCAACAGTCTCCTACTGAAGGAATCACTGACCATGGAGATAGAGGACCTGCACCAAGTGTTCATTCTTGCCATGGGAGAACTTGCTTTTCCTGGGTTTTCCTTTGCCAAGCAGTTAGGTGTGTGAGGAAAGAATACATAATGCAAGTATGTCACTAAGGACTGCCTGTCAAAGTGGACTATCTGCAAAGTATCAACCATGCTGTATACATGATTGGGATCCTAATGTCCAGATGTAACAATAAGCTGTACTTCCTTACATTACTATCTGGCACAGGCTAACTCCCCTCCCCAAACCTTACTCAGTCAGTTACCCATGGCCCCAACCAACCAACCATAACCCCACCCCCCAAAAATGCAGCCTATGGTGGAGTATACTATGTACATTTCTGTAACTCCAACAGTTACGTCCACTGTGGTCTGTATCTACACAGTCACAGCTACCCACAGGCACAATGCAGATGTCAGATGAAGCCGTGGTACAACACTGTCTGTCAGTGGGCAACCTGCCATGACAAGTACATTATATAAAACTATATACACATAAAGCATTCTTTATTCACCTGCATCTATGAATGTGAACTCTGAGTAGAACAATGCAGCAAACAAGTGTGGTTAAAACATACATCAATCATGTTAACACATGATGGCTGAAATCCATAAGCATTTGCAGCATGACTGTTTAATAGTGGTCCATATGCTGGGCAACACTATGAAAACAATATCTGGCCCCACCCCTGATAAAGTGGCAAGTTACTGGTACACGCAGGCACCTTTAACTGCTGCGTTCCAGAATTGCCCTGGGGCATGCCTCCCATTAATTTTCACATTACTTCTGTACTTCCTCTCAGTGCTTTAGTATTGTTAAAACACTTGGCATTCATTACAGGCAGTCCTATATACATCAAGAACACAAACAATACTTTTGATAACCATTGCAGCCAAAGAAGAGCATGGAAAATGTTGCACTTACCTTCAGTGATTAGTATGCCTGCTTTCCTCACAGCTAAGTCATTTTCATGGGTATAGATGTTTCAGTAGTCAATGACTGCATTGTCTGCTGCAATGTAATGAGCCACTGTGCAGTCACAGGGGTTTATATCATGCAGATGTGGCCTTCTGAGTATGGGAGCTCTGCAGCCATGGGGGTTTATGTCATGCAGAGTTGGCCTTCTGAGTATGGTGCTCTGCAGCCATGGGGTTTTATGTCATGCAGACTTGGCCTTCTGAGTCTGGTAATTATACAGAAGTGCAATGACCCACTATGCAGCCACAGGGGGTTATATCATGCAGATTTGGCCTTCCAAGTGTGGTGCTATGCAGCTACTGGGGTTTAAATCATGCAGATGTGGCCTTCTGAGTATGGTGATTATACAAGAAGCGATGACCCAATATGCAGCCACAGGGGTTTATATCATGCAGATTTGGCCTTCTGAGTGTTATGCTTATACAAATAAGGGCTCATGTCATGAATGTGTCTGAATCATCCAATCTGTCTCACATAAAGGTTTGTACAACATCATGCCCTCACCTAAGTACCTCTAAGCTGCACTGAAATGTGTCAGTGTGTTAATGTCAGAAGGAGGTTCCCTGCAATTCATTATTTTAGCCTGCCAGAACCAGAGCCCTAAAGAGCGTTATCTCTGTAACACCTGCACTACGTGCTTTAAAGCACAATACAACTGACACTGATGCATTTCAAACCATCCATTGCCTTTTGGACAAATTGAGAATTGAGTGGCCTGTTTTACATCCTGTCATTGACCACACTACTAAGCTGTTCGACATTGTGTGTGGCAATTCTTGGAACAGGAACAGGCATGACCAGAAGATGGCAGAGTTGATTCTCTGGTATGAGACCTAGTATATGAACATGGCTTCCAATGGCACTATTGCAATCAGAGTGTCCTGGTAATGCTCATAGGAGACCAAAATCTTCATGGTCTTCTCTTCACAAAGACCAGCAGGACCATTCACTGAGGGGCTCATATGAAGATCTCCAGCATTAGGTGGATATGTGGCACTGTCTCTCCAGGATGGTTACATATATCACTGGAACTTCTGGAAATGACAAGCAGTGCAGGCAAAACTATAGTGGCCTGTGAAGCTGTGATCCACACCTTCTTAGCCAATGGCAAGAAGTCAAAGTGAGGGCACCTAAAATGGATTGTAATTATGCTACTAAGAATTTTTTTTCTGATTCTACAACTGTGGACTGTACAAGGATTCTGTCTCCATAACCCAGGAAGTTATAGCAGAGAATTTCCCCCAGCACTGGAGGAGATTGCTTTCCCTTTACAGGGACGGGGGTGAGTACACCGGTCTTTTACCATTTATTTAGAGGTATAGATATTATTCCTTCATTAGCATTCCTTTTCAGACATGTCATCTTTAATGAAATACAGATGCAGTAGACAGGCTACCTCTGGGGGAAATGTTTTCAAGATTTTCTCACTGTTGATAGCCTGTCAGCTGTTAAAGTCAGTTATGCCTATGTAGTACTCAGTTACTATGTGTTCACTGCTGGGAGTTAGACTTCAGTTGTACTGCCAGTGGCTCAACAGATTGCCTTTGATGCTGAAATACCAAAATGCTATCTGTTCTATTCCCACCTCAGGTGCAGGGATTCATTTTCCATTACTGGCATTGCAGTTTGGCAAAAGATGGTGGGGTGCTGCACTCCTGAGTGTGCTGTCTGTGATGAAATGGTAAATTGAGGCTCTGTCTGCCTGGGTTGCCAATAGTTCCAGTGCAGGTAACATACCCCATGTCACTTATCCAAAAGAGTAGGGAAGATTCTGCAGTGTCCTGGCCAGATATTTCCTGGTCAATAGAAATAGTACCGCAGTTCTTTCATGAAGAGAGGACACTGGCCTAGAAGGACTCCATACCTTTCAACTGTCCAGATTTCACAGAATGTCCAGATTTTTGCCTTATATTTTTAGTGTGTTCCTCATAAAACTTGTGGTTTTCCTGCAAGTCACTGAGGATTGAAGTACCTAAATAATTGCATACATTTGAGGTTCAGACTTTATATTTATTATTTATTTATTTGCAGTTTGTTTGCCAGGATGGTCCATTGGGCCAAGAAGAACCAGTTTTCAATGGAGTCCCGGGGAGAAAAGCTCCATAATAACAAAAGTTATAAACAAGTAATAATATAACAATAAATACAGAAGTACAACTAAAATCATAGTATTTACAGATACAATATGAACAAACAATCAAGGTTAAGAAAAATAAGAATTGTAAATTCTTGCTAGTACTTTATGAGGAAAAGAGTAGGACAGTGGAGTACCTGAGTTGTCTGAGGTATAGAGAGGAGAAGAGGTTATGTGGGATGGGTGCAGGAGCATTCACAGAGAGATGTTAGATGTAAGTGCAGTGAGGTTTTGAAGGAAGAGTGACTGGAGATGGTGCAGATGGACGGTGGTAGGGAGTTCCACTGACGTGCAAGGGCAAAGCATAGGAGATTTTTCCAGGGGGCGGGTGGGTTTATGCAATTCTATCCAGTTTTGATTGCTGGATCTTAAGGATCTGTTGGAAGGTGCATTTTAAGGGATGACGATAGGGAGGGACACAGAGAGGGACTAAAAATGAGTTTGTGAGCATGAGTGAGTTGAATGTAGGTGAGATACTTGGGTAGCTCTAACCAATTTAGTTTGTGAAGGGCAACACAGTGATGGGTAGAAGAATTGTGGCTAGTGGCAAACGTGGCAATCTTATTATAGCAGGAGGAGTGTTTTGACTTAAGTGTGGATTGTAGGTTAGTTAGGAGTGGGGCACCATATAGGAGAGAAGGGATGAGGAATGTGGTAGAGAGAGTGAACTTAGTAGAGGGAGTGAGGTAGCGACAATGGCGGTAGAGCATACCAAGTTTCTGTTGTTTATTTATTTATTTATTTGCAGTTGGTTTACCAGGATAGCCCATTGGGTCAAGATGAACCCGTTTTCAATGGAGTCCTGGGGAGAAAAGCTCCAGACATTTTAGGTTACAATAGGTTCTTAGACATGTTTAGACAATGTTAAAAAATTGAGTAGACAATACAGATAATAAACAAACAATTACAATTAATACAACAAGAGTTAAAACTTATATGAGAGGCAGATTAAACAGGATTTTACAATTAAAAATAAGAAGGCATTACATATTAAGAGTCCTACACTTATGAGGTATAGTGTAGTATATTCTTGCAGATACTATAGTAATAATAATATAAGAGTTAGGAGAAATGTTAGAGTGAAATCAAGGGTATAAGCAGGAGAAAGGAAAGGAAAAGGAAATACCCAGTATTAGTTATGAGGGGTGGGAGCAAGAGCATTCCCACTGAGATAGAAGATGTGAGTGAAGAGATTTTTTGAAAATAAAATGGTTAGAGGTGATACGGATAGATGGAGGTAGAGAGTTCCAGAGTCGAGCTAGGCCATGTGATAGAAGGTGTTTGCCAGGGGGACGGGTTGGTTTATACACTTCTAATAGATTTTGGTTGTTAGACCTTAATATTCTGTCAGGTCTGTGCATTTCAAATACAGAAGACAGGGAGGGACAGAGGGAGGGGTTGAGAATAAGCTTATGTGCAAGGGATAGTTGAGTATAGGTGAGATGACTGGGTAGTTCTAGCCATTTTAATTGTTGGAGAGAGGAACAGTGGTGGGTTGAGGACTTTTGGCTGGTAGCGAATTTTGCAATTTTATTGTAGCAGGAGGAAAGTTGAGTTTTCAGGGAGGTTTGTAGATTAGTTAGAAGTGGAGCTCCATAGAGAAGGGATGGAATTAAAAAGGAAGTAGAGAGAGTGATTTTAGTGGCCGTTGTAAGATAGTGATTTTGTCGATAGAGCATCCCTAGTTTTTGATGAGTTTTTTTGATATTTATTTGTAGATGGGAGTTGAATTTTAGTTGGTTATCAATTTGGGCTCCTAGCAGTTTTGTCCCTGTCACCATTTCTAGCTGAGTGTTATTTTGACTGTTGATAGAGAATGTCTTTGTATTAAAAGTGTTGACTTTAGTGGGGGTGAATATCATTAATTTGGTTTTAGAGGCGTTGAGTGCTAGGTGATTTGTTTTCATCCATTGTTCAGTGGTAGAAAAAGCATCCTGAGTTAGCGTTAGGAGTGTTGGGATAGATATGGCAGTGCAGATAATGATAGAATCATCTGCATATTGGAAAAAGGGATCGCCTTGTGGAAATCATTTATGAATATGTTGAAGAGGAGTGGACCTAATATGGAGCCTTGGGGGACTCCAGTTGGGGTGTTAAGGAATGAGGAGGTTGCCTTTTTCCATTTTACTGCTTGATATCTGTTGGATAAGTAGCTGGAGAACCAGTTTATTGATGGGGGAGATAGGTTAAGTTTTGAGAGTTTGGTTAGAAGCAGGTTATGTGATATAGTATCAAAGGCTTTAGAGAGGTCGAGTAGAAGGGTAGAGACAATAAGGCCAGAGTCCCGGGCTTTATTTACAGTTTCGAGGAAAGAGAGGAGAGCTGTCATAGTGCTGTGATTAGGTGTGAATCTGTGTTGTATGGGAGATAGTAGGTGATTATCTATGAGATATGGTAGGAGTTGAAGCTGGATACACTTTTCAAGGAGTTTAGAGATGGGGGACAGGATAGCAATGGGGCGAAAGTTGGTAACACTGTTATTATTGCCACCTTTATATAAAGGGATGATAAAGGCCTTTTTCCAGATTTGGGGAACTATGCTTTCTTGGATTGAGCGATTGATTAGTATGCTAATGGGGTATGCAATTGCTTCAGCAGCTATGCTAAGAAAGTAGGAAGGGATATCATCAGGGCATTGGTACATGGTTTTAGTTTCTGGAGGAGTTTTGTATGGTAGAAGTGGGTATAGGTTTTAATGAGAATGGAGGAGAGTGTGGAGAGGGGGTGTGGGGAGAAGATGGTGAGGAGGAAGAGGTTGTAGGAGAGGGGTGGATGGTAAAGGGGTGAAGATGGTGAGGAGGAAGAGGTAGTAGGAGAGGGGGTGGATGGTAAAGGGGGTGAGGAAGATGAGGAGGGAATGAGAGTAGGAGAGGAGATGGATGGGAAATATTTAGTAGCTATGGGTGGGGGAGAGGTAGTAGTGCTGGGCGGAGTGTTGGTGGGGGGGAAGGAGGAGAGTTTGAGAGTGTGTTGTTAGAGAAGGAAGAAGTTAATTTGGAGATAGATTCAATGAAAAAAGAGTTGAATTGAGTAGCTAAGTGGATATCTGGAGCATTAGGGTCTGGGGTGGGGGAAACAGGCTTACTGGGATTAAGTAGGGTGGAGATGCCTTTCCAGAATTTCTGAGGATTTGTTATTGCTTTGGAGAATGGAGAAGTAATTTTGTCGATCAGAGATGATCAGATTTTTTACCCTGTTTCTAAGTGTTTTATATTCGTTGTGAGTGAGGGGGGTCTTATTTTTCTGGTACTTTGTCCAGGCTTTATCTCTTTGCTTCATTGTTGCTAGTGTATTTTTGGTAAGCCAGTTTTGGTTTTTATTCTTTTAGTTCTTAGAGGAGCATGGAAGTCTAGTAGTTCTAAGAATGTGGTGTTGAAGTGGGCAGTGTTGTGTTTTTTTTTATGTTTCTTTGTATGTGGGAGGTGAATTTAAGCTGATCATCAATGAGGACACCTAATAGTTTGGCCTCAGGTATGACTTTGAGAGTTGTATTGTTGTGACTGGTGATGCAGAATGTGTTTTTATTCATAGTGGTTGTTTTAGAAGGGGTGAATAACATAAGTTTGGTTTTTGAGGCATTGAGTGCTAGGTGATTGTCTCTTGTCCACTGTTCAGTGGTAGAAAAAGCATCTTGGGTTAGTTTTAGGAGAGTGGGGATAGAGGTGGCAGAACAGATTATAGTTGAATCATCTGCATATTGGATAAGATTTGTGTTAGGGATTGAGTGGGGAAAATAATTTATGAAAGTATTAAACAGGAGGGGACCCTGTATGGAGCCCTGTGGTACACCAGTGGGTGTGCTTGAGGAATGAGGAGGTGGCTTTTTTCCATTTAACTGCTTGTTGCCTGTTTGAGAGGTAACTAGAGAACCAGTTGAGAAAGGAAGGAGATAGGTTTAGATTAGAGAATTTAGCTAGGAGAAGGTTGTGAGAGATGGTGTCGAAGGCCTTAGAGAGGTCCAGTAGGAGTGTAGATATAATATATCCAGAGTCATGGGCTTTGTTGACAGTTTTGAAAAAGGACAGAAGAGCCATGGTTGTGCTGTGGCCTGGTCTGAAACCATGCTATGTGGGAATTAGTAAGTGATTGTGTATGAGATAGGGTAGGAGTTGTAAATGGATGCATTTCTCAAGAACTTTGGAGATGGGGGATAAGATTCCTTCAGAAAATGCATGCTAACACAAATCATCTTATTTTAGCAACTTTCTAAGTTTATAAGAACAATATTTGTATTTGTCCATATTTTTGGGCCTTTGTCCCACCATTATTTTAAGTTTGGTCCAGATTTCTTGCTCTAATACTCACCTGGTCAATAAAACATAAAAATATAAATTACTAAAATAACTCGGGTACCTTATTTACTGCATGGGGAAGACATGACAGAATGTTCCTACACAGTGACTGTAGTATAGATTGTCCTAATGACCGCAGATAAATATACAGGATAATCAGAGACTGCAGTCACTGTATAGTTGATCAAAGGCCCTGCTCAGTGTACATATGGACCAGATATCAGCTTATTTCTCTGTATTTGTAATAGACTCCCTTGAATTTCAGTTATGTTTTCCCATAAAATATTGCTGTTGTATGTTAATTACATATTATCTTAATTATGCGGTAATAGTATTGTTTCATTTTATTTCTGCATTTTCTCCCCTCCATCTTTGTTGCTATCCTTTCTTTTAATAATATGTTGGGGTTGTTACATTGTTTCTCTCCACTTATGTTACATTTCTATATAACAGCAGCCACAGCAGTGCCTACGTCTCCACCATAGCCCACCATCTCTCACAGACAAACACCACCAGGGACGCATGAAGCTGAGCTTGCTAGGGCCACCTTCCCACTGCTCTCCTCAGGGGAGGTTGATAGACAGTTTAGTCCTCCCCCTGAAGGAGCTTCACTGGCTGAGAACATTATAGAGACTGCAGTGACTTTGCCAAGGATGAACAATGCATCACCCAGAGGCAGCTTGCAGGTCCAGTAAGGAAGTTATTAGACTAGTGCCCTGAATTCTGCATTGGCTGCCTGGAAGGACTTCTCTTGTGGCTTGCAGAGTCATGTCCTTGCTCACCACTGATGGTGCCATCCATTTCGCAGTGGAGTGGAGACTAGACTCCCACTGGGTCTGTTATGGGCATGGAGGTACTGGGGATTATACCTACCTTATCCCCTATGCTGGTGATTCTCGCACTTTTGTGTCATTACCCTCCCTTGTTAGCTGTCCAATCCCCCCATGCCCTTAGTCTTCCCTCTGGTTGTCTGATGTTTCTTAATTGAATGTCCTCCCCTCTGTCAGTGTGTCAGCACCTCACCTGTCAGTCTTGTCTGTCGTCTATGTTTGTATATTTGCTCCTGCTATCTACCCTAACTCTCTTGTCATTCCTTCAACTTCCTCTGTTTCCTTCCCTACCTTCTCTTCTTGGTATATAGAAACTAGACTCCTCTCCCCACAAAATAAATTATCCCACTTCTCCCTTCCCTCTTCCATCCTATTCATTTCTCAACATTTTTCCTCTTCTTGATTTCCCATTTTTCCTACTGTCCTATACTCCCTCCTTTTCATCTGGCCAACATTTGCAATGACCTGTTTAAGGCTCAGAGTTGCCTTTATCATCCTGCCACCAATGTGAGCATGTGAATTTGCTGAGCTGCATGCACCATGTTCCTGAGATTACTCTGCCACATTACTCAGCTGCCAATGGGAACATGTTCCTTCACCAAAGACGCTTCTCTGGCCATGAGCAGGTTTCTTAATTAGCTACTGTCTCCACATAGCTTTTTCACTTTGTTAATTGTTAATGAGAACCACATTGTGTCCAGAAGGTAAACAGTTGCATGCTCCATATGATTATGGTGACTATGTTTCTAAATCCCAGAGTATTGTCTGTAGACTAGTCATTATAACTAATTTGATATGACTAAGATTCTGAAGCTTTTACAATGAAAAATATGAAAAAAAATGTTTGTTTCTCCTCATTTTAGACTGTCTTATGGTATATCAAAGATATTCCAATGACTTTAATAATAAGGTGTAATGCTATGGTTTTAATAATAACATGTAAAAGAGGAATATGTGTTAGGGGATGTTTAGTAAATTATTGCAAGTTGGAATAACATTTTGTTTCAAAATTATTCACAAGAAGAATATTTTATTTTAAGCTGAAGCCAAATTTGTTAGAGCACTAAAAGTGTGCTTACATGATTTACTGAATATAATTGCTTTGTTACTTTCCACAAATGATGTATTCAGCATAAGCTTCCCATTAATGCAGTCTGTGTGATCCTGTTCCCTTTCTGTAGCAGCATCTTGTTTAAACTAAATTTGAAATCTCAAAACTAAAGTACCTTTGAAAGGGACTGTGGGCCATGGCAGAAACATTTATGTTTCCTAAGGGAATTACTATGTCTAAGGGGAAGCATTTTTTAGTTAAATAGGTGCGCACAAATAACGGGATGAGGTAATTGACCGAGAAAGGCTTAGAATTAAATTTGGGATTTTTTTCACAGCCTTCTCGAGGGATCTGAGAAGTCAGAAATAATGTCTGATTTAAGTACCACCTGGCAAGAGCATAAAGTCCTGCTAAAAGACAGTTGTAATATATAATATACTGATTAACTAGGAACTGCACTTTATCCATTAAGTAGGATAGCAGTCAAAGTATGTAAGATCAGCCATCCTTACCTGCCGACAAACGCTGTGTTTCTATGTAAGCAACAAGAGACCAGCAAGGCAACCATTTGTACGGTAAGCAAATCACACCCTCAATCCTGTGTTTTTACTGAGCTCCTGGGTTTTTCAGGAGACTATAATTATGGCTAAGTACAAGCTTGTAGCTCTGAAAAGAATGCATATACAGAGACCATTCCATCTCTTTTCCTCTGTGTCTGAACTGGTAATCCTTCAAACGCTACCTTTAAATCATATCCCTTTCTCTGAACCATTTAGTGTTAGAACATATAGGTTTTAACCAAGAATGGGCAAACAAAACCATTCTTAGTTAAAATAATTTATAATTTTAAGAATTTTTTTGTCAGTTTTGTACTTGTAACAGGATTATCATAAAGTAATTTTAAATGCAAAAGCAACTCCAACTTTTTCAGCTAAGTCATCATTCAGCTAAACTTTGCTGTTTATTATATTTATAATAAGTATGGCCTGACAGTTCTCATACTAAGGGCTGAGCAGTTAAAAAATGCTTTGTACGGGTGAATATTAACTTTTGAATTGACAGTGACTGCATAATTATAAGAACACTCAAAGGTGTGTGTGTAGTGTGAGTGTGTGTGTGTGTGTGTGTGTGTGTGTGTGTGTGTGTGTGTGTGTGTGTGTGTGTACTTTACGAGACAGTATCATTGCCGGGCAGCAATCAGAAAAAATGCACAGAACTGCAAACAATTTCTATTCCTCAAGAAACAGAAACACAGAAACAAACAAGTTAGCACCAGGAAATGTTTGCAGAAATCACGTTAACCTAATTACAGACCACAGCAATTATAATCAACATTAGATGGAACACGTAATGTAACTATATTTCTGTTATGGCATCATGTTCACCAGCAACTCTCTACTCCTAGTCCACACAAACAACATGTGAGAGATGCAACTATATTAAGAACCTTGAATCCATGCTCTCTCACACACCAGTTAGTACATATGACAATGAGTGGGTTGTCAGTATCCACACCTCACCTCCTACTCCACCCAAACCCACAGTACACATACCTACATATGCGGAGGTCCTCACCAGAAACACACCTAAACACCAGAGACCTCCAAACACATATACAAGCACTCTATATGTAATACTTCCTCTGCAGAGCACAATACACATAATAGCTCATGTACCATTGTCTCACCCGTCAAGCCCTTAAGGGAAACCACAAAACCAAACATATTAGTCATAGGTGATTCCATCATGAGATACACAGATGTCCCTCTCACCAGGCTGGATAAGAAAAAGGTCACAGTCAGCTGTCTGTCAGGTGCCAGGATATGCCATATCACACATGCACTCAAGTCTCTCAACAACAGGTACTGTTCTGACTCCGTCATAGTCTATGTTGGTGTGAACGACTTGAGAAGTACCTCTCTGGACTATATGAAGAGAAACGTGACTGAGTTCTTGGACTATGTGTCTCAGTCAGGTATGTCCCTAGCCTTAAGCAGCATTTTACCTTCATCTAGGATGATGCCTCAATACAAACAGAAAATGATTGACTTAAATAATTGGCTTAGTTTCTGGTGTCATTCTAAGGGGATCCATTATCTGTCAGCCTGGGATGACATGATTGACAAACCTCAATGCTTTGCCAGAGATGGTCTTCATCTGTCACCCCTGGGATTTTGGCTACTGGTTAATGCTGTTGCCACTCCCATAGTGCTTTTTTAGGCAATGTCTCAAGGACAAAATTCCTGATGTAAAAACTCCATCTAAAAACAACCTCAATGTTATGCTGCTAAACACTAGGAGTATTAACACAAAACTGCACTCAGTGGAAGCAGTCCTTACCTTGGAAGACGCAGACATCTCTGAAGTCATGGAGACTGGGTTCAAGGTTGTGGAGAACACCCCAGCCATACCATGCTATACCTCCTTCTACACATTCAGACCACAAACTGAAGGCATGAAAACTAAAGGAGGCAGTTTATCAATTTTCATTAGAGATAAATACCCCTCCAGATTGGTCAAACAGCATGATTCCCTAGAGATACTTCAGGTGCAATTGACTGGTGGTAGGACACCTATTCAAGTCATTGCCAGCTACAGGATACCCTCCATGAGTCAGGACACCCACTCTGCCTATTTGGATCTACTTGAGTCTATCAAGATATATCCAAACACCATGGTTTTGGGTGACTTTAACTACCCATCCATTGACTGGGTAAATTACTCATGCTCAAACTCACTTGCTCAAAGGTTCATAGGTTAGCACTAGGCTATCAGCCCTAGGGCCTATACAAGCCTAGCCATAACAATTTCCTGGCTATTTCTTCCCACAGTATTTACTTCCCTGGACCCCTGTCTAGCAGGACGACTGACGTGATCCCCAGGGTGAATTTCTTATCTCCCATCCAATCATCAAGGTTCCTTTTGAAGAGGGCCAAAGAGGAGCTCTGCTTGACATGTATGGGCAGTCTATTCCAGAGTCTGGGGAGTCTCTGGGTCAGGAACCTACCCCTCCAGCATGTTTTGTTCATTGTGATGACAAGGTTTAGATCCCCTGTGTCTCTGCGGGATTGAGATTTCTTTAAGTGCAGCATGTCCAACAGCTCTGGGTTTGACATGGCCTTGTATGTTAAGCAGAGATCGCCTCTGAGTAGACGATAATCGACAAGAGTATAGGTGGAGTTTTTTTAGATGGTCAACATAGGGCATCTGCTTTAGGCCTGTGATTCTTTTAGTGAGGTATTTCTGTGGCCTTTCCAGTTGTTGCAGATGTCTTGAGAGGTACATACCAAATGGGGCATTGTATTCTATAATGGGTCTAATGAGGGATGAGTACAGTGGGACAATGACTTCCTTTTTTCTGGATGAAAAGCATTTAGTGATGAGGTGTGCCACATAGAAGGATTTCTTGATTGTTGTGGCGATGTGGTTATCCAAGGTGAGACCACTGTCCACCTGTGTTCCTAAGTCTCTTATCACACTTATGGTGTTTAGTGTACTGCCACCTATGTGGTAATTCACGGGTACATGTTTTTTCCCAAAGGGGATAACTATACATTTCTTGGCATTAAGCTTGAGCCCATGGCTCTGGCACCAAGCACCTGTTTCTATAAGGCCCTTTTGTAGTGTATCCATATCATTTGAAGATTCAGTAATGACTCCCAGTTTGCAGTCATCTGCGAACTTTGTTAGCCAGAGTCCCTTAGTGTTGGCCTGTACTTCAGAGAAGTATATGCCAAACAAGAGCAGTCCCATGACTGAACCCTGAGGTACTCCACTTGTCACTTGTCTGGAGATGGATTTGGAGTCAGACACTTTTACAGTCTGGGTTCTGTCAGTAAGCCAGTTGGCAACCCATCGAGTGATGTAAGAATTAATGCCCAGCTTAGTAGGTTTATCTATGATTCCAGAGTGGGGGATAGTGTCGAAGACCTCGGCGAGGTCCAGATAGGCTGTATGGACCACCTTACCCTTGTCCACATATCTGGAGACTGATTCGAAGAAGTCAGTCAGGTTCATGTGACAAGATCGGCCCTTCATGAAACTAAACTGTGTGGGGTCCAGTGTTTGAAGGTTGCCAATGTCTTTGTTTATAAGTTCCATGATAATACGTTCCATGACCTTGTAGATCAGGCTCATCAGACTGATGGGGCAGTAGTTCCCAGCATCCAAGGTGGATCCCCCCTTGTGGAGTGGGATAACTGTTGCTGTGCGCCACTCACCGAGCACGAAGCCTGAGGTGAGGCTATGATTAAACATGACACTTAGGTGAGGTGCCAGTTCATTTTGTAGTTCATGTAGTACACAGCCTGGGATATCATCTGGTCCCATGGATGCTGTATTCTTAGCTTTGGAGAGTGTTTTTTTTACCTGTATGGCCGTTATTACTGGAACATGGCAATCTTTCAGTATTGAGATGGGCCCTTTAGGGGGTGAGAGAGAGGTGAAGTTTGCACTGAATCGATCTGCCAGGATTTTGGCAATATTCTTAGGATCAGTATATTTAATGCATTCTTTTGTAGCTCAGAGCAGATCTGAGCATTGCCATTTAGATTCTTGACATAGCTACAGAATGCCTTGTGGCTGTCTTTGTAATCTTTGGCAATTTTATTTTTGTAACTAGCTTTGGAGGATTTTATGAAGGATCTCAGCTTCTTACTGAGGCTGGTAAGGGAGTTTTTGCATCTTGGGATTTTCCTCTTTTCTGCAACAGTTTCTTCCTTTTGTTGTAAAGTTTGTTTAGGCAAGGGATTGGCTTCCTTTTTTGGAGGAGAGCGTCTTGGTTCTACTGGGGATGGCACGACTCCTGCACGAGTGGATGTGCTCGTACTTCATCTTCATTAACTCCAATGACCTGGACCAGGTGGTTGACACCCTCACAAGTGGTGCCATCATGCTGGATCTGGTGCTTACCAATATAGGGGACCACTGTAACACCCCCACTGAGACCAAGGTCTTCCCTGGTAAGATCTGATCACAAAGTGGTCTCATTTGAGGTAACTATCACACCTGACTCCCCCCCCCCAATGCATCCAGCAGCAACTAACTAAAAAAGCTTCTCCAAAGCAGATTATAACCTCTTATAGAATGGTATAAATAGCTTCTCTGCACCTCCCCCCTTAGATGGAACTGGGAATTATGCTAAGGTCTACACCTGTATAACTGCATTGACTTGGCCGTACCTGATAGGACAAAAACAAGCTCAAGGAAGAGCAAACCTGCCTGGTGGACAACTGCCATTAACAGGCTTTACAATAAGAAGTAGAAATTGCTATCTAAGAGTAGAGTGAGCCCTAAACTGGAAACACTCCCTCATCAGCTTAAACAAGCGAATAAGACTTCTTGTGAAATCCTCCAAAGCAAACTAGGAATCCAAATTAGCTTTATCAACTAAAGATAACCATAATGCTTTCTTTACTTACATCCATAACCTAAAAGGAAAGGCCTAGATTTGTGCCAAACTGGTAGTTAATGATATCACATATACTGAACCTGTGGGCATAGCTAACCTGTTGGCTGACAGTTTCTGTGAAAACTTCACTCCCCTGTCCTCACCACACACACCCCATGACACCCCTGCCACCAATTCCCTACCTTGTATCTCTAAAGAGCAGGTCATTGATGCCCTCTCTAAGGCCAGGAACACAGCATCTATGGAACAGATAACATCCCAGACTGCATCTTACATGGGCTCAAACACGAATTAGTAACATCACTGGGTACTCTTTTCAATCATAGTCTAAGCACCAGCTTCATCCCAGCTGAATGGAAAATGGCCACAGTTATTCCCTTGCACAAAGGTGGTGCTTCCACTGACCCTGGGAACTATAGACCTATTAGCCTGACTAGCCTTACCCTCAAGGCTAAGTAGCGAATCATCATGGACCTTATCAGCAAAGATATAGGTAATCTCCAAACATTTGACCCTATTCAGTTTGCATTTGTCAAAGGGAGATCATGCCTGTTAAACCTGGTGGACTTCTTCGAAACAGTCACCAAGGTCCTGGACGAGGGGAAATCTGTGCTACAGCCTACCTAGACTTAGCCAAGGCATTTGACACTATCCCCCACTCAGGCATCATTAATAAACTCACCCAGCTAGATATCAACCCTTATATCTTTAGATGGGTCGCTAACTGGCTCACTGATAGAACCCATATAGTCAAAATAGGGGAATCCACCTCCAACAGCAGACTGGTAACCAGTGGTGTTCCACAAGGATCAGACCTGGGATCTCTACTGTTTGGAATCTATTTCTCCAAAGTACAAGCAAAAACTAAAGGTCTGTAGCTGACAACGTTTGCTGATGAGTGGAAACTGGGATTGGTCATAGAATCTCCAAATGATGTCAACATCCTACAAGAGGGTCTTACACAAACAAATGATTGGTGACAAAGTCATGGCCTTAAACTCAATGCAAAAAAAATGTATTATCATCTCTTTTGGTAAGGATGAAGTTCCTGCTAACTACCACATCAAAGCAACACCTTAAGTATGTACTCAGTGGTGAGGGACCTGGGCACACAGGTTGATAGCAACCTCACCTTTGGCCACCATGTCTCCACAGTGATAAGACGGGGATTATATTGCTCATCTCATAAGTAAGGGCATTGCCTCCAGAAAAAAAAAGAAGTTATAAACTCCCTGTACTCTTCCCTCATCAGGCCAGCATTTGAGTACAACACCCCTTTTGGTGTGTGGCTTTCCAAGCGCCTGCAGTAAGTGGAGAAACCACAAAGGTTCCTCACAAGGAAAATTCTAGGTCTTCAGCATCTGTCCTATGTGGATCATTTGAAATCACTGTCACTTTATTCTGCTTCATATAGACTACTCAGAGTCAATCTCTGTCTTGCATACAAGGCCATCTCTGACCCTGCTTTATTGGAAATGCTGCATCTCCATAAGTCAAATGGTACATGGGTTACTCATTCTAAAGACCTTATCCTGGTATGTGATATTAATAGAACCTGCTTGAGGGACAGATTTGACTCCCAGAGGTTACCACACATTTGGAACAGACTCCCACGTCATGTCAAACAGTGCACCTCATTGACCCTCTTCAAACACAATCTGGACGATTGGATGGGTAACTGTAATTCACCCAGGGGGTTTCACCTGTGCCCCTCTTGGACAGGGGCAATAGGTACTGAGTACAGAAATAAGTGTAAAACTTTGCTAGGCTTGTAAGAGCCCTAGGGCCATTAGCCTAGTAACTTCCTATGATCCTATGATCCTATGCCATAAACATTGGTTTAGAAAAATATATCCTTTTTTTACCCCACCCCTACCCTCCAGACCCAGTCTTCAGAATCTTAAGTCAACTGTCTTTATGTCTGTATTTAAAAAAGAGCAACAAGAAACTATGCAACCAAGGCAATGTAGATTAACAAGAAACATAAAATATTATAGCAGATAAGGACACCTTAGCCCACCATATCTTACGACATGGCTGAAAAGGATCTGGAGGCCAGTCTACTCACCTAGTTATCAAGTAAAAAAATAAATAACGCTTCTTCTCAGATGCATGTTTTTTAAACCAACTATAGAACATATTAAGATAATTTCTGTTTATCTAATTAGCAATATAACAACATTCAAGATTACTAGTAAGCATTGCAAATCATATAAAAAGTATTATCAATAGGTTTCTAGAGCATTATCTAAGCTAATATCATGCAAAGGTCCACAGGTCACATAGGTATGGACATAGTAATATAAATATGGTGGTATTACATATCTACACAATGAGTAACCAAAAACAACCCAACCAATGCTAATAAGCTCTGAAAAAAAGTGTTGTCACCAGGAGAATGCCTTAATTTATTTCAAACTTTGAGAGCTTTTGCTCCTACAATAACTGAATCTTCATCAGAAATGCTAAACATCATGAATCAGACTATAAATAGTAAATAAAACTTAATCACATGACTGATTAATTAATTAAGATAACAAACACTCACTCAATATAGATATTATTTAAAAACATACATATTGTTAAATTCTTATTATGACTAAAAACAAACCCAGCATCTAAAAATAATCATTTATAAATTTATAATACAGGGGAGGCTGGCATAATGGTTAAGGTGTTCACCTTGCAAACACAAGGTCCAGGGTTTGATTCTCACATGGGCTAATTAACTAACCTTAAAATGTCCCATGAGGGCAGTTAGCATAGTACTAACGTATGAACCTAAAAATAACATTTTGTGAAAAATATTTTTATAGGATGTGACCCCTAACCGGGAAAAGCCGAAAGACACAACAACAACAACAATGTTGAATATCTCCACTGTAATGCATGCTAGACAAATAATATGTCCCTTCATGTTTTTATGCACCCGCATTTTCCATCATCATCATTGTCATCGCCATCATTTCTTTTCATTTTAAATGAGGATGGGATATACAATCAACTGCTGTCACCATTTTCAATTCAGTGCCATAATTAATGGATGGTTTAAATCTGAGAAGGTGAATTACTGTCCGATGAGTCTTACATCTGTTTTAGGGAATATTTGGAGAAATGTAAATTAAGCAAATGTGTAAAGGATGGTAATTACAGGCCAGAGTTGAATAAAAACCAGCACAGTTTCATTAGAGGAAAATCTTCAATGACTAGTCAAATAAAGATTTATGAATTGATTATCATCTTAAGAAAAATCAGGGAATAATTTGTCTTGTCATTTACCTGTAGGTTTCTAAAGCATTTTATTGACTGAGACACGATCATATAATATAATATCTATACAGATTAGGAGTAAATTCTTATATAATCAGATGAATGACCAACTGGTTAAACAAACATGAGCAATATACACTTTTGCAAATCACCCAATCAAGCTGGAAGAAATAATCTAGGGGAGTCCCTCAATAATTTATATTCGGACATTTGCTATACTTCATCAAAATTCTGGTTAGTAAACAATTCTGATGACTGCAGATTTAAAGCCGAAATAAATAATGTTAAATGTAGAAAACTTAAGTAAATACTTGACTTAAATAAATGACTGGGTTGGATTTCTATTTATTTAAAAGAAATGCAAAGTGGTCATATTTGTTAAATAAATATGGGGTAAGATCATGATGGGGAGTAAAGCATTACAGATAGTCAATCAAGGAAAAGATTTTGGCATTATAGTCAGATTGTGTACAGATTTTAAGTATCATGTTCTAGACATTAAATCTAGGGCATTGAGACAATTTGATCTTTTTTTAAACATCTCAGAAACAAGAGACCCTAAGGCATTAAAACTGTATTTATAGCTCTGATTAGGCCTATAATAGAATATAACCTATTTTTTCTGTAGTCTAACATTGCCAGATATAGGAAGTTTAGAAAGTGTATAAAGATGTTTTACCAAGAGAATAAAAATATCAAATAATTGCCATACTCAGATATGATGACATTTTGATATGATGGGGTTTCTATAGCATATTATGCAGAGCAGTTGTGGGGAATTGTGATTGGTGTTTAAGACATTCATTAATAAAGATGTAAGAAATAAAACTGGATTGACTCGGGTTATGACATATCAAGGAATAAGAGACTGGGGCCCAAGTTATAGAATGAGATAATAACAAAACAATAACAAGAGACACAAATGATACATTGGTTATGGAATAACATTCCAATTGTGGTTAAAAATTCTATCTCATTCAGCATTTAAAAAAAAGACTGGATGAACATATGGGGACAAAAATGCAAATTTGTCTTGTGGGAGACTGATGTTTTGAAGGTCCAAGAAGATGAAATGCAGCCAGACTAAACTATGAAACTCTCTAACCTTCTTCTTCAGTCATACTCAGCTGTAGCAGGTCTTCTCTCACATGGTCTGTTCATCTCATGACTGGACATCCTCTCTCTTCTTGCCTTTTTACTGTCTCTCACATGTGAACAAACCATCATAAGCTCTTTTTATGACCTTCCTTGTAACTGGGCTAATTTGGTTTCAGTTCTGATGCCCTCATTTCTTCATCTACTCTGCAGTGTTCATCCTACTAACCACGTCAAGCACTTCATCTCCATTAGTTCCTCAACTGCACTGCCTTCACTGCCGACATTTCTTTGCCATGCAGAAACACTGGTCACAACACTGTTTTGTACATCTTACTTTTCTGCTTCTTTAGCATTCTTCTGTCATACACTTCCCATTGACAATTTGTCCCATTTGGCTGCAGCTTTGACCTACCTTTGACAATATTGACTGTTGTAAGTTTATAGGTGACATGGTTGTGAAAGAAAACTTTAAATAATGTCAACATGCTGAAAAGAGATATCATCAGCAAACTGAAGTATGTCAGACAGCAACAACTAGAGTGGGCGGGGTTGGCAAAAGGCAATAGGGTTTGGCCTAATGGCTAACATCTTTACCTCACATTTACAAGGTACAGGGTTTGACTCTGCCCTCTGGTTGTTGGTTAGGCTTGGTTGTTGTGTAGTCTGCAGGCTGATAGTCTGGTATTTATCTATGAACCTATGAAGGCGCTTTGCAGATGAAGGAAAGATTTATCCTGGGGTGAGTTACTAAGAAAGGCATGTCATATAAGATGGTGGGAGACCAGACAAGTATACCAAACAAATAATCATATGATGGCAGCAAGGGATAATTTGTGGAAATGACAGTGAAAAGGGAACATAAAGAAGGTAAAGAAAAAATTTATGGGGTTTTGGAATTGCTGAAAGAATGGTCACTGTACCATCTCACCAGTAAAATTGTACAATATTTTCTCCAAGACCATAGCAATGTCAAATCACTGGACAATGGTAGTGGCAGTTGCAGTGTGAAAAAAGGTCCATGAAGATGCTAGACAAACAAAGGAAGAGCAATTGTATTGTTATCTTAGGAAAAATAGTTGCAGAAAGAACTCAATGAGGAAGATTGGTTGCATTTCTGCATATTAATTATCCATAAATAGAAAATTGCATAAATTCATGCAGCGATCCTTTTGCCTTCCACACTAACAACTAACTACTACTAATTATACCTCCCCTCTCTTCAAACCTCCTCCCTCCATCCCTATCTAACTTGAAAAGTAAGAGTGACAATTCCACTACAATGAAGAGGTAATCACTGGCAATGGGAATAGCTTTAAATGAAACTGGTTAAGGCTCATGGGTGTGTGCATGAATGGCAGAGTTATACACTCTGCTGTTGAGAATTTCTGATTAATAAGCAGGATGTGGAAATCTCAGAATAGACAGTATAAGAAAAGGGCCTGTGAGTAATTATCTGTAGGCTAAAACATGCAGTGAGATGTAAAATGGCACTAGCAAAGTCAAGATGCAATGGAATAGACTGAATAGTGGATTTAAGAGATAACAACATCATGCTAGTGACAGCTAAGTATTCAGTAAATCAATATTTGAAATACTGTGACCAGTTATGGTGTCAGACAAGGGTCTGCTGCAGCCACAAATCTACTCAGCATGATTTGCACTTGTCTGGCAGACATAGCTCAATATGCACAAGAGGGATGTAATATGATTATAACACATGCACTAATGAGTGTGCAGTTTACACACAAACACATTACAAAACAAAAAGAAAAAAAATGATGGCATCCTCACCCACACCTGTTTTGTTTTATTGTTCTTACTCTGTTGTCAATGCACCATAACAGTGATCTGCAACAGATGGCAAAAAGCTGTCTTCTTTCTTTGCAATGCTGTAAGCTTAGAGAATATTAAAAATACATTGGAATTCAAGCAACAACAAAAAAAATCAGTCCTACAAGAAGTGAGCAATAAAACCTAATCTGTTACTCCCTCAAACTCTAACTCTGAAACAATTGTCATACAAACAATCTTATATCAAGTAGTAACAGGTCCTCCACCAGGAGCAGGTATCAGGCTGGTATAGAGAACGCATTAGTGAGTTGGGGAAGTCTTATTCTACATACATCCCTATGCTGCAAATCCAACACATTTCAGTAGGAATACAAGCTAAAGTAAGGCGGAAAGGAGAAGTCAAAGGTGGGATGTCAAGGTCATGGATAGGAACATACGAATGTAGGATTTCCTTACGGGTATGAAGGGACTCTGAAACACACACGCTCAGAGGGCATGATAGAGTGTAAGCCACATGACCCAGGCAAAATGGAGGAAAGACAGAGACAACTGCATAAGGGTTAGGCAAGTGAATTCAGCACACCATATGTCTTTTGCCATTGGCATCTTTTATGATCATAAGTATAACAGTAGTTATGTCTGTAGCACACTACTAAATTATATTTAAAATGTCACACAACTGGGGTGAGAATGCATAACAGATCTTTCATATGACTACTTTTTTCTTAAAAAAAAAATAAAACTGTCCAGATTCTATTCAAGTAATAAGCCAAGCACCGTAAATACTGTATGAGTTGAAATATTTCATCAAGATTAAGGCTATCTTAAAGCTAAAGCATGAATGGCTGCCATAAGGCTTAAACAAAAATCATGAAACCAATGAAAGACTCAAACTCAAAGGAAGATAATTCAAAATCCTAAAATAATACTAAAATTATATGTGCAATCAAATATAAAATATAAACTTAACACTCTAGATAAAAATAATGAAAAATATATTTGTGTTAAGTCAAACTCTCTTCTCCCTCGTGGTGACTATAACCACAACCCTACAAATATACACACATACACATGTATATATATATATATATATATATATATATATATATATATATATATATATATATATATATATATATATCATAACATTGAATTTCATAACATCTGAAAGGTATATTATGTAATAGTGTATCGGCACATATGTAAATGTTAAAGTTTAATCTGTTAATCTTGTGGTATCACTATGAGATGTTGTAGTTTTCATTTGTATAGTTATTATTTATATAGTGTAGGAATTAATACTCTTTATATAGTGTTTATTTTCCCATTCTGTATGTGTTTTGTAGGTCATACAGGTAAGAGATATGGACATTATGTGTACATTCTTTATGGTGATCGTGATACAGTGAGGTTAGGAAATTAACTTTTTCCCACTGTAGTGTGATCTTGGAGTTTGTATATTTAATTTATGGGGGGTGTGGGGGGTGCAGGGAGGCTTGCCACCTGCAGAAATGTAGTAAAAAGTGTGTTTGTTAGTTTGGTGTTATTATAGGTGGAGGGGATGTTATTTTAATGTAATTTGTAGTGCTCGATGTTCTGATGCACATTTTCAATGTTATGAAATTCGATGTTATGGGTTTTAGATGTTCTGGTCTTGATGTTATGAAATTAGATGTTATGGGTTTTAGATGTTTTGAAGTAGACTCATATATATATATATATATATATATATATATGTGTGTGTGTGTGTGTGTGTGTGTGTGTGTGTGTGTGTGTGTGTGTGTGTGTGTATATTCTAAATCTGAGGCTGAATGTAAACAAATTATATATATATATATATATATATATATATAAAGTTATTTTAATTAAGGGATTATTTTTTTAATCTTCACTTAAGATCCTAAGGAACTGATTTAACTACCTACCTGAATAATGCCATGAAATGAATAAGTATCAATAACAGTTTATTTGCTTGTTTATTTTGTTTGTTTCGCATTTATTTATTTTTAACCTTAATACAAATAATCAGGAAATAGTGATGTGAACATATGGGAGGTAAGTATATTTTAAACTTTAAGCATTGCAATAAACTGTGGTGACACCCAGATTAGTACACTTAGAAAATCCCTGAAATATGTTTGGTGTATCATATTTAATATGTGTAGTTAAAATATTTAATACAAGCTCATGCAATCTGCTTGATCAATGAATAACATACCTTCCAATATATAAGTTGAATATGGCTGTATTATTCAGATACCACATTATAGAAAGAATTATCAAACCTCTGACATAAACACCAATACTTTACACTGGTCAAGCCATTTTACTTTTCTTTAATTACTTCCTGACATAAGTATAGCAAACAGTTTCTCTTCATGCCATCAAGCAGAAATATATAAAACCTACATTTTTACTCTAACAGGATCAGATTGATTCTTTGTTAAAATCATGTCTATCTAAAACTACATTCAGCTGAGACAATGCTTAACATGCAATTGCATTTTACCCACGTATTATACATGTTTAAAGAAGGAATCTGCACATGCAGCTAAGAATGCACCTTAAGCACATGTATTTGTAATATTCAGAACTGTGCTAATCAGTACTGGGACAGACATTAAGATAAGACAGGCATCTGAGGAAAAAACAAATGCATATTAATTGGTGTTGTTTAGACATTTTCCAGCACAAGTAGAAAATCAGATTTACAGAAAGGTTTAAGTGTCTGTCTGTTATCAGTGCCTGACCTCTGTCAAACCAAGAATGTGCTTAAGAGTTTCTGCCCAGCTTCTACAGAGTCATTGTATGCTTTTCAGTATTTTCTAAACTTCTTGGAATATGCATACAGAAAAGTAAGATTCGTAACTATGTTCTGATCTGTAATATTACATGTTTAAAGACCAATACAAATTGCTGAATGTCTTCATTAATAATTATAAAGCAATCATTCATTTGAACTCAGAGATACTGATAGAAGGTAAGATTCTGGATAACTTCTTAAATCACCTACAGCAGACTCCACAAATCCTGTTACAAGCCTCTTCAGATATTTTCCTGTTACTATGACTGCAGCATGCCTGACCCGTGTCTTTTTGGCACTCTGTTTTTATAATATTAATCGAATATTATGTGTCACTTATGTCCTTTCCATCTGTTTGAAAGCAGGATCACTGTGGCGCAGCTCATTTTGTTTCGATTAACAGATCTAACAGCACTCATTAAAACACCTCACTGAGGTGACCAGCTCCTTGGGTGACCAGCTCTTTGAGTGACCAGCTCCTTGGGTGACCAGCTCCTTGAGTACTGTGAAGTTTCCTGAGATATAGAAAATCTGTTTTTATCCCTTGGATGAGACATTAAACCAAGACCCTATCTGCCTAACTTTCTGGTAGCTAGTTAGACATAAAAGATCCCATGGCACTTACTGAGAGAAGTAGGGGAATTTCCCTGATGCGCTGGTGAAATTTCCTGTACAAGTATAAAAAATATCTTGGGTCTTCCCTGAAAATAGGCTACTAGCCTGGTGAGACTAACTCAGTCGGATAAATAAAATAAAAATAAATTAAAAGAGCATTTTTTATGATGGTAAGCCCTCTGCAATCTTTTCATAGGTTGACATGTCCATAGCTAGTTACTAGGCATGCAGTCCTGGAGTCCATTGAGGAGCCTAGCCCAAATTCCCAATTGCCCCAAAGCAATGTCTGCTTAAGTGACTTGCTCAGGGTCACACAGTAAGCAAATGAAGGCTGAGGGAATAAAACCTTGTAGCACAGGAAGGAGTTTGTTATCAGTTTATAGCCAGAATCCTCTATGATGTAAAACAAGGAGACAGCAACATGCAACCTCCTAGGGGAATGGGACCCACAGCCTTCATCACCTGTACATCAAAGGCAGTTCATTTACATGCTGATGTACAGCTGGAGTCAAAGCTTCTTGTTTATAGGTAGCTACTAAGCATGCTGTCCAGGAAACCACTGAAGAGCCTAACCCAATTCCTCTAAAGCACTGTCTGGTTAAGTGACTTGCTCAAGGTCACATAGTAGACAAATGAAGACTGACAGAATCAAACCCTGTACCATGGTAAGTAGTTCATTAACACCTCATAACCTTATTCCTCTGTACTAATTGCCAGACCAAAACGTGCAACCCCTGTGGACTTGAACCCAGAACCTTCATCACATGTACTGTCAAAGGCACTTCATTTACATGTTGAGCTACAGCAGCAGGGCAGCACCCTTCATACCTCCAACTGCTTATATATACCAGCTCTGAGACTGTATAATCACAAAGGGAAGTAGGCCAAACTGCTTATGGAGAAGCCTTCACCTCCACCTGTGAGTGTTTGGCCTCATTTCAGTATGTCACATTCGATACACAGCACACCAAGGAGAAGAGAGTAACTAGTTAATACTTATTGAGTCTCCCTGCAGTTAGACGAATGGCTCCCTTTAATTTCATGTCACTACTCTTGAGGGTGGTTTACATATGACATATTTGTTTGCCACTAAACAGAAACAGATTACAGTCCAGACCCGCATGTATTACACATCACTTCCCCTAACTGGTTTATCACATATACACTATCCAATTATTGAAGCCATTACTACTCAACTGTCAGTGTGAACTTGGCTCCTTTTAGGTCCCTGTCACTGTGAAGACCACAAGTAAATCTTTGCTTTGATACAAAAATAGGCAGTCTGTTTCTTTAATAATATTTTTCAGAAATCAGTTTTACCGAATACTATCAAACTTAGTAAAAACACTGTGTTAGAGTGCTGCTGGAACAGGCATTAAACATTATGGGAATGTACAAGGAGTCCATTTTTTGTTTAAAACCAATGCTGTGGGCAGCACCCTTGTCTTCATAGTTGAGGGCTTTCCATTCACATCTGTTACTATTCAGAAGTATGAATATTATGCTTTTCTTGTTTTTATGCATTCTGGTTTGTAGTGCAAGGTATTCTGAACATTGCCAGAGCTGCTAATATATATTAGAATATGCTGGCCTATATTATATTGATCTACCTATAAATCTATAGCTGTCTGTTATATACATATACATAGATATGCTTACACTAGTCTACACCAAACTTGCCTTAAATCAAGCCACACTACATCGACCCACAATGTGAACCACCCACTACATTGAAAACAGATAAAAACTCAAAAACAATTGCTTTTCCAAGTGGGGGGGGGGCAGGCCTCCCTGCATCCCACGCACCGTACATTAAATATACCATCCTCCAAAATTACACAACAGTGGGGTAAAAGAAAATGTTCCCTTCCCCATTATTTAATGATCCTGGGCATAAAACAACATAAACCAGTAGTAAACAGATGACAAAACATGAATTTGATCAAAAAAATACTGAATTCCCAATTCAACAAAGCAAATATGTGACAAAAGTAAATTCACGCATATATCTCTCTATCTATCTAGCAGGACTTAAAATAAGCTCAATTTATAAATGTCAGAACCTCTTTTGTCAGTTCCACTTTAGTCATCAAAACAGATGGTCAACAGGTGTGCGAGGTCGACAGTCTCTGGGATTGGGCAATATGTCCCTTCAATTAACAAAAAGAAAAACGAATAAATAGAAAAATGCTCACTTTATTAGTAAGAAACAGCAAAGCTTTTGGGAATATCCCGTCTTCAGTGTTCAGTCAAATCAGTTAAAATCATCATACATATAGAAATAAAAAAGCAAACCATATGACACAGCCATCCAATGTGGAAACATAAACCATTAGCAAATCAATTTAAATTTGCACTACTGTGCAAAAAAAAAAAAAATATATATATATATATATATATATATATATATATATATATATATACATACACATATGTCTAAAGTAAAAACTCAAAAGTAACATACAATCAATAAAAGCACTTATTTTGAGGAAAATATAATAAATTATTTATATTGCTTCTGTTTAAAATCTAACATAGGTTTAATTGTTACCATGTTATTTAGCCCAGGTGCTCTATCTGCTTCAGTCTTATAATCCATTTATACTCAGACATCTCCAATTTATTATTTGTGTCTCCAAGCCTCAAACTTCTATGTACAACCTCTAACACTTTAAATCTGAAGCTATGTGAGATTCCCTCATCCATCCTATGTTTTGCTAAATCATTAGATGCAACACTCCTTCTTATGTCCGATTTGTACTCAATAATGCGGTCTTTCAAACATCTTGAGCATTTTCCAACATAAAACCCTTGACATTGTGTACATGTAGCTAAATAGACCACCATCATAGTTTTGCAGGTTGCTTGATGTTTGATCTCATACCTTAATTTACTTACTGGATGCTCAAAAAATTTTTTGTCACAAATATCAGAGCAACAACCGCAACCATGGCAGGGGACTGTTTCAACATTATGTACTACTTGATTCACCAAATTCACTTCAAAGTCTTTATAACATAGTTTTCTCTTTAAGTTATTCATATTTCTATATGCAAATCAAGTGTGTTACCCAGTATTATACGCAATTCAAGCTGAGCCATTATAATCCGCCAGTTTTTTTTAATTATTGTCTCAACAAATTTAGTCATGCAATTACAGGTAGTAACATACCTTAACACAGGAAGTGGGTTTTCACTCTCTTCTCTTATGGATGAATAATTACTAAAATATGGGGGTGCCAATGAAGTTCTGTTCTTCAGTATATTATCTCTTATTCCCATAACATATCTCATATCATAACCTCTACTTTGGAATTCTTCACATAGGACTCCCATTTGTTCCTCACATTTTCTCTGGTCTGTGTTCAGTCTACTAATTCTTAATAATTGGCTTTTGATAATGCATGTCGAGCATGCATGCTTCTCGCATGCGTGTATTTATTCACATGTACACTCTTTCTATGCACACATGTTTCTAATTTATTATTAAGGTCTTTGTAAATTTCGACATCTAAGAAGGACATTTTATCATGAGAAAAATTCATAGTGAACTTTAGAAAGTCCGTGGTGTTATTTAAATACTGAACAAAGCACCTTAATTGCTGTTCGTCTCCTTCCCATAATAAAAAATGATCAACAAAACATTGATAAAAAAAGAATATTCTCTCTGAATAAATTAGTATCACACATAACATATTGCTTTTTCCATTGGCTTAAAACGATGTTAGCATATGTTTTGGCCATGGGCATACCCATGGCTACTCCTGATGTTTGAAGGTATGGTTGCTTATTGAATAAAAAGACATTTTTTTCTAAGACAACTTCTATTATACTACAGAGAGTTTCAGTCTCTCTCCCCTTCATTTTGGCATTATAACATAAAAATTCACAAATTGCATTTACACCATATTCATTGGGTATCACAGTAAATAAGGAACCTATAGCCAAGGTCACCATCATAAGTTCTCGAGTCTTATTATTATCATACCATGAATAAAGTTTTTTTTAAAAAATCATTAGTATCTTTTATGTAACTAGGACAAGAAGGCAAATATTTACTTAAATTTTCCTGAATAAAAATGGATAAAGATTCCGTTGACCACCCTCTTCCCAAGACTATTGGTCTCATTGGTGGTATAGTAAGAGATTTGTGTAACTTCAGTATTCCATATATAATGGGAATAACAGGACTTGGAACAGAAAAATAATTAAAAAGTTCAAGTGTGATATCACCCTGTGTTTGCATTTCATAGACAAACATATTCACTTCACTAATAATCTTTCTTACATCACCAAATGTAATTTCTTTAAAATTGTGTTCGTCGTTCAAAAAGTGCCTCATTAACTCATTATATACATTTTTATCAAAAATGACTGTTGCTCCACCCTTATCAAATTATATCCTTGTTGTTACTTAACTACTTACAGGCCAAAAATTCTGCATAAGATGTATTATACAATTTTACTTTTAGTCTCCCCGTGGAGACATCATTATACAATTGTCTCAACTCATCCTCACAAACAGCACTAAAAGCTTCCAATATCGGATAATTTTTGGAAATAAAAGTACTTTTCTTTTTAAACTTATCTATCACACCATTTTGTGTGTCCTTAAATAACATTTTCAAACACGCATTCCTAACGAATATCTTCAAATCAGTCAATGCTTCCACTATCGTATCCCTGCCACTGGGAATAAACTGCAGGCCTTTATTCAACAAACTTTCCATTTCAGCAGTTAAAAGAAAGCATGATAAGTTCAAAACAGAGCTGTGCAGCTTACCATTCATCTGCGACCCTGCTTGCTGTTTGGTAGCGGGTTGTCACTCTTCCTCTTTCCCATTATGGGGTTCACTCGTTGTTGAGAATGCCTCTCGATTGCGGGCATTTGTTGACTTCTACCTTCTCTGGTAGTTTTGCCACTGTCAGTTGAGACAGTTTTAAAAAAATCTCCGCTTGCTTTATCTTCGATGTTGGCGTTGACTCCCCCCCCCCCGAGGTCTTACTTTTTTCGGCTAGCAGGTTCATCGTAGATAAAGAGGTCATTACCGTGTCTGTCTGACTGATATAACTTTGTTGTCCAACCACATCATGCACTGTATCTACCACGGCACTCCTTCCTTCTTGATTGGATTGCTGCAATGCCTGAACACGCCCATCCTGAACGTGCGGAGCTCTTTCAAACTATGAAAAAGTATCTAATTCATCCATTCTACTTCTTTTATCTTTTGAATGGAAATTTTTATTATTATTGTTCACATGGGTCTTCGGCCAAGAAAAAATATGACCCATTCTAAAATCATTAATATCTCTTTGTAGTTTATGTTGTTTTATGGCCTGCAGCTTATTATCCAGCATACTCATTCTATTTAGCATTAACTGATAAGAAACAGAATTGCCTGTAAAATTTGCAGAGCCATAATAAATTGGAGATATCTTAGTATAAGTGGATTATAAGACTTGAAGCAGATAGAGCACCTGGGCTAAATAACATGGTAACAATTAAACCTGTTAGATTTTAAACAGAAGCAATATAAATACTTTATTATATTTTCGTCAAAATAAGTGCTTTTATTGATTGTATGTTACTTTTGAGTTTTTACTTTAGACATATGTATATGTATATATATATATAAATATATATATATATATATATATATATATATGTATGTATATATATATATATATATATATATATATAAATAGATATATATAATTTTTTTTTATACACAGTAGTGTGTTTTTAAAATCTTAAATTGATTTGCTAATGGTTTATGTTTCCAAATTGGATGGCTGTGTCATGTGGTTTGCTTTTTTATTTCTATATATATAATGATTTTAACTGATTTGACTGAACACTGAAGAAGGGATATTCCCGAAAGCTTTGTTGTTTCTTACTAATAAAGTGAGCGTTTTTCTATTTCTTCATTTTTCTTTTTGTTAATTGTGGAAATAAGGAATAATAGAAGTGAAACCACGGCTGAACTGTTTCTTTTGGACTACAATATGTCCCTTCCCCAGGGACTGTACAGTCTCAGAGTTAGTATATATAATTGGCAGAGGGTATGGAGCCACATGGGGATAGGTAGGGTCTTGCTCCTATACAAAAAACAGTTTTCTGAGTTTGCATGCTCCAAGATTAAGCTCTTAGTGTATGCAGTGACCTGTGAATGTTGCAAGTGTTGATTTGTATGTGTCGACATTTGTAACATCATCATTTGGGAGCCTTGGTATATTTAAGTGGTCCTACATGAGTCTATGACAGATGTTCAAATCATCACAACTTCAAATGCCTGCCATAGTGGTAAAGAGTTCAAATCTCAAAGATTCAAACACACTTAAAATCAAATTACACATGCAAAAAAAGAAAAATCTATTTTTGCAGGGACAAGCCTCCCCCATATCCCACAACATACTTCTCAATCTCTTAGCACAAGAAATCTGGATAAAGCCTAAAAGAATGGGGAGAGAAAGCCCCAAAAATAGGGACAGATTTTAAATACTGATCTTATAAACTTAGAAAGTTGTTAGAATAAAATAACTTGTGCTAGCATGCATTTTCTGAAGGATATTAAGTCTGAAAGTCAAATGTATGTCATTATATAGTGACTTCAGTGCTCAATGATTTGTCAGAAAACCACAAATTCTATTAGGAAATGACCAGAAATATGAGGAAAAAATGTAGACATTCTGCGAAAATCTAGACAGTTGAGAGGTATGCCCCAGAACCTGTGCTAATTATATATACACCAACTCTAAGAATGCACTACAGTGGGAAAAGATCAAATTCCCCCATCCCAACTTTACAACAATCTTGTACACATGAACAGCAGCAGCAAAGTTCAAAAAGTTAATTTTTGAACACTGCAGCGAATTATTCACGTGCTCGAACACTTGAGAGTGGGAGAGTTTGAATGGACCCCTTACACACACACACACACACACACACATACATATATATACACATACATATATATATATATATATATATATATATATATATATATATACACACACACACACATACATACATATATATTGATACTGATATCGATATATATCTGTGTATATATATATATATATATATGTATATATATATATATATATATATATATATATAGATATATATATATATATATATATATATATATATATATGTATATATATATATATATATATATATATATATTTATATTGCTACGGTGGTGGGGCTGCGGTAGTGTTGTCGCCTCACAGTAAGACGTTGTCCTGTCCGATTCTCAGCTAAAGCATCTTCTGTGTGGAGACATGCCTGAATGGGCATACCTTCATTGAAGGTTGTGCGTCAGGCCTGGCAAGTCGGTATGTAAAAATCTACTGCCAATCATTAGCGGACCGGAGTTCCGCTGTGGTGACCCCTAACCGGGAAAAGCAGAAAGATACAATAACATATATATATATATATATATATATATATATATATATATATATATATATATATGGGATGTGGACACATGCTCGATTAGCATATGTCCGAATCACAAAACATCGAACACACATACACAAAAGCGCTTAACATCGACAAGCGCTTCCTTTTAGGTGTGCCTGTTTCGTAGATCGGACTACAGTGCAGGTAAGGGAAAATTCCCTTTTCCCCACTGTAGTGTGAGCTTTGAGTGAGAATAATAAAGTGGGGGGTGTGAGGGGTGCAGGGGGGCGAAGGGGTTCCGTCGTGTAGATCGTGAAACAAATGCCTGTGAGTTACAATGCCGAAAGCAGAAGGCCGCAGCACTGCTAGATTGTAGAGCGGTGCTGCCGAAAGATAGATACACTGTGGGAATCCATGCAGTAGGAAAACTTGAAAAATGGAGATGACCCCTAATGTAAATAAGCAGGCTGTTTCCTGACAGTGGAAACAGCCGGGCTAGACAAACGATTGGCAAGATAAGTGGTGGAGAGGGACCAAACACTCACAGTAAGACAAAACAGCTTACCTGTAGCCCATGCACAAGCATTCCAAACCCATAAACACAACCTGTACAGTACATCTCACTGTGGGAAGCTGACAGACAGAAAATGCCAAAGAAGCTGCAGCCAAATGATAATTGTACATGCACCTATATACATGCGCACCGTACACAAGACACAACAGCACAAGAATCCCTTCCCATACACCCCAACCATACAGTTTCCGCAGACTACCCAGACTACTGCAGATTATGTGTGGCCCATAGTGAGAACTACTGTGGCTGTCTGGCAGAGTAGTGGCAAAGCAATGTGTGCAGGAGTTAGAAAGTAATTGTAGACATTTAGAGTTTCAGATTTCACAAGTACAAGTTTGCAAAAGGCAGAATGTGACCCTATGTGTACCACTAGTGCTATGGCTTTGTCCAGTCTACCTACTCCAAGGGGCTGAGAGGTATGCCTACAACAGAAGGGCACTGTCCTTCCAGAGCCACCCTATGGCAGTGGCAGGTGGACACATGTCAACTCAAGCAATCACAGACCACCTACCCAACATTGCAAAAGCAACCACAGTAGAAGGAAACACAGACACAACGGGGAGGGAAAGTATGAATGGAACACAAAAGAGTATCAACCCACCTCCAAGTCTACAACAAGGCAGCATGCCCGTAATGTGGGGGTTGTCAAACCCATCCAGTGGTTGTTGCAGCTGGGGTAAGCACATATGCAGGGACATGTAGGCTGAAAAGGGTGCTATACAGGGAGACATCCCTATGTGAGCTCTGTCACTGAATCTGAGGCTGGGCCCTGCTCCCTGATTGGCCAACAGCAATAGCTGGGTGTTAAAGGGGACTTGTGCAGTACATGCAGAACCAGTGGTGTATGCAAGCTGGGAGACTCCTGCTGGACTACATTCATTTGCCAATTGCACAGCTGTGTGAACTGCACATAGAGAATTCCTAGCTGGACAGGTAGTACGAGCAAGGTTGTGTGTATACTGCTGCAAAGGGCCATAGTGGCACACAAAGCATATTCAGAAGGGTACAACACAAGGTGTTGTACAGCAATATATCCAAACTGTGATACTGGCCTGTGCCAAAGTTGTGTCGACATCCTGTTCTCTGCTACACTGGCTGTGATGGATACCGAGAGGCCATCAACAAGTGGCGTTACCATGATGGAATCTATGTACCTGTATAGCCCCGGTCAGCTTGGCAACAGATACAGCACAGTGCCCAGCCAACGGGGCAAACCAATGCTGGTAGTGGAAGGATACCTCTACCATTTGGAGCATGAAGCACCACCTAAATGGTACTGGGCATGTATCGAGCGGAGAGTAAAGGCCTGCAGAGGTTGTGACATCACTGTTCGCCAGGATGAGAGGGAAGAACTGCTGAAATCACTGCCACACCAGCACGGCCCAGATGCAACAACAGCCCAAGTGCCTACACTGCGTGCAGAACTGTGGCAGAGGGTGGTAACCGGCAATGACCTGCCAAGCCTGGTAATGCAGAGTGTCCTAGGCACAGCAGATAACAATGTACTACAAGAGATGCCTTGCCGTGCCACCCTGCGTCGCATAACCAGGGTACGGCAGAGGATACAGGCATCCATGACCACACCTCCAGCGACACTTGCGGATATTGATGTCAACCAGTATCCACTCTGTAGTGGCAGCTTTATCCTCCGTAGAAAGTCTGATATGGATGGGACTGATTCCTTGGTTCTACTTACTACATCACATGATCTGACTGATCTGTGCAGGTCTGACATAATTCTTGGGGGTGGCACCTTCCCCACATGGGCTGATATATGTCGCCAGCTGTATACATTACATGGATGTATTGGCATCCCCACCTCAGCAAGGATTGTCCCCCTGGTGTACTGTCTCATGACACGGAAGTCAGAGTCTGCATACAACAATATGTGGGAGATACTGAAGGGTATGGCCACAGAACAGGAATGCACCTTGGCTCCACAGTATATTATGACTGATTTCGAGAAGGCAGCGATCCATGCCAGCTGTAAAGCATTCCCTAAGAGTATTCTGAAGGGGTGCCTATTCCATTTTGCACAGATCATTTGGCACCAGATCCAGCATCACCACCTTGTAGCCCTCTATGGTACGGACACTGCTTTTTCAATTGCCATTCGCAAGCTGATTGCATTGGCATTCCTACCACTGGAAGACATTGTCCCTGCATTTCTGGACATGGTGGCTACTTTACCAGACTGTGCTCAGTCTATTGTCATATTTCTGGACCATCATTATGTGTGGGGCAGACCACGCAAGTATGCATCCTGCTGCTCAGCACAGCAACGACTGCCATCGTCCTACCCTTTGAGGTTTTGGAATATGTGTGATGTCTCTGACATGGACTTCCCGTGGACAAATAACCAGGTGGAGGCATGGCATCGTCGGCTGAAGGTGTCACTGGGACACCCTACTGTGCAGCTATCTGACCTTCTATCTGTTCTGCAGCAGGAGCAGAACCTGACAGATACCTGACGTGAGTCTCTTTTGAGGGGGATGCCTGTGACACTGCGTAGGAAGGCTATTGTTGTAAGGCACTGTCACCTAATGCACATCTTGCAACATAAGTGTGACTACAGTGATGTGCAGGATTTCCTCCATGCTGTGGCACATTTCTACAAGTTGTGATTATATTTGGATTTAATACGTACCAATCACCACACACATCACTTTAAATTTTATGTTAATAAAGGCTTTGCCCACAGCACACAGGTTTCATGGTACCACTTTCATGCCCACGTGTCATCCTATGCCAGCCACATGTTCCATTGACAGTTGCACATGGTGGCTTCTAGGGGGATGAAGAGTGTATCACTGTGGGGGGTTGTGTCTGCCACCTGTGGTTAGGGTGCAGGGGGTTCCTGTATTCCCACAGGGAACTGTCACAGGAATTTGTCACTGCAGCTAAACTGCCAACCTGTCATGTGTCCACATCCAGCTGTCTCACAGGGGGGTGTCACACCGCCTAGGTGCCTGAACCCAGGGCGAGGCCCCCCTGCAGAAACCTAGATTTTTTTTTTTGAACGACACATACACTGAAGCACTTTTCGATGTTAAGCGTTTTCGTGTATGTGTGTTCAGTGTTTTGTGATTCGGACATATGCTAGTCGAGCATGTGTCCTAGACCCATATACATATATATATATATATATATATATATATATATATATATATATATATATATAAAATATGGTTTACAATTAAATACACAAAGTCACTGTCACTGCTGTCTACTGGCATGCGGTTGACAGGCAGTTTTCCAATGGGCAGAATGCTGACTTAAAATCCATCAACTACACTACATCGAATGGGTAGTGTAGTTCGAGTATCTGAGTTTGGCATTGTGCACTGAGATCGCTGTTCAGTCAGGATCAGGTAGTTTGAGTATCTGAGTTCGGCATTGTGCACTGACATCGCGGTTCAGTGAGGAAAAGATAGTTCAAGTATCTGAGTTTGGCACTGTGCACTGAGATCAAGGTTCAGTGAGGAACAGGGAATTAGACCATTTCCTCACTGCAGTGCGATCTCGGAGTTGGTATATTTAAGTTGCAGGGGGTGCAGAGGGGCTGCCCCCCTGAAAAACAGTAAAATACATGTATCGTTGACTATGAAATGTCACGATACGTGAAGGTGCATAGAATGGATGACTGATGTCATCCCCTGCTATGTTGAATACATCGAACTACAGGTGCTGATGTATTCAGTTTCGACCTGGCCAGAATTTCTCTGTTCCTGATTTAGGATTTTAGGTCGACCATGTGACCAATTGACCCACGCAGTTTCCAGGTTTCAATAGTAAACCATAATATATATATATATATATATATATATATATATATATATATATATATATATATATATATATATATATATATATATATATATATATATATATACATACTAACAAACTTATCTGCCTCTCTCCTCCAAATTGGAAGTCTGTTATAATAAGATTTCTAAATTTGAAACCAAAGCCAAATTCTCCTCCCATCATTTGTTAAATTGTCTTGAACTCTCCAACCATCTAGACTATCTCCAAATTACTACAGCCCACAGACTAACTTTTCAACCTACTAAGTGCCCAGCACTAACCAACATTCTTCAACCTTACACCGCTCAGAGAACTCTAAGATCTACTCACCAAATCTTAATCACTATCGGCAAACTCAATCATCCTGCTGGTCAACTTCTTCTATCCTTTTCCTTAACTAGAAAACAGAATTCTCGTCCTTCCTCTCTAACGACTTGTGAAAACTATGAAAACTTTAAAACTCAGCCACATTCCTACCTTTCCGCTAACAGGAAATGCAACTGCACTCTCCCCACCTAGCCTAATAATCAATCCACCCCTTAAACTCCTGACTAACTCAGAGTAGAAGCTAACCTAACATAAATGTACATATTCTAAATAACATAATTGTACGTATTATAAATAACCCATCCCACCTTTTTTTCTTTATTTCACTCTTTTCCTTCTAAGTCTTTATTTTCCCTCTCAATTAAGTTACCACTGCCATCCTAAATATTTAGGTACTATGTAACCAAAGAATGTATTCCTGTTTTCTAGCATGGGATGAAATCATAACTGTGTCTTCTTTACTATGATTGTATATGTAACTAAACTATGTAATGCGGAGCTGTTCTCCCTGGGCCTCCACTGAAAACGGGCTCCCTGAGCCCAGTGGACCTCCCCGGTCATCAAACTGAAAAAAAATAAATACATATAAACACATATGTCCATTACATAAGACATGGATGCCAGATTTAACTTTCAGTGCTAGAGTAAAGACAAACCTGTAAGTCATGGAAAGAAGATATGCTTTTGTGATGTACTAACTAAGCAAGTAGAATCTGTGTTAAATTTGCTACATTAGCTCCTCTAGCCAATAATTATTTATACTCTGGCCACCCCAGCTGTGTACAGCAAGGCAACTCAGTGTGAAGTTAATGGCTAGGGTGTGAGAAGAGACTTCAGGTATTGCTTAGATTAACTAAGTAACATTATTCAAGTATCTTCTGGATGTAGCTATTCTCCCATTTCAAGAAAGGGTGTAGATTCTACTGCAGCTGAAGGCTGCAGTAGTTGCTGGAGGACCAGGAAGCTAATGTTTGGTGAAGTGACGGATTCTTTGTGGTACATTTGTGAAGGTTTGCATAATGCATAGCTGTTCATCCAACCTACAAAGCATGATCAGTCACCCACAGTGAGTGTGTCACATTGTGTCATAGTTTAGCATCCTCAATCCCTACTCTCCATGTCCAACCAAGGAGATGGAAAATACTTCTCTTCCCAATAATTCAGAAGATCTAACCAATTGAGACTTCAGACCCAGGACAAGGTTGGAAGGATCATTCAAGAAGTTCATGGCCTTAGTGACACAGGGGGCCAGAGAAAGAAATGAAGATAGTAGAGAAATGAAAATGAAAAACTCATGGTAAAAACAAAGAGACACTAGATCCTAGGTCAATCATGTGAGGAGCAGGACTCCATGTAAAAATGAATGACCATGTATACCCCTCAAGCATAACAGTTTCCTGATATACCCGTAATGGCATCCTATTGAAAAATCAGCACTCTTAACCCTGGGGTGTGACAGGTAGAAAAAAGATCAAAACTACTGGAGAAGAGTGAATGTCAAACATCACTCTTCTCCTTTGAACTTGTTTTTGCAGGGGACAAGACCCTGCCTGCACTCCAAATGTGTGGAGGGTTGCCCCACCCATCCATCCATCCATCCATCCATCCATCCATCCATCCATCCATCCATCCATCCATCCATCCATCCATCCATCCATCCACCCATCCACCCATCCAGCCATCCTCAATCCTTTTTTCCCATTTTGCTCATGGGGTCAGGGTGTCATTTCAACAGTGACAATCATCTCAAGCCAAGGTTTACACCACCAGGTGGCTAGCCCTGCCATGGTAGTTCATCCATACCACTCACTCGCACACACACTCACACCTACATCCAGTTAAGAGTGTCCAATTCACCTACTGTATGTCTTTGGACTGTATGAGGAAACCGGAGCACCCAGAGGAAATCCAAGCGACCACAAGGAGGACATGTAGACTCCACACAGAAGTTACCCCAGCCAAGAATCAAACTGAAGAACCTCTTGCTGTGAGGTGGCAATGGTGATTGCTCCATCACAGTAGTTGCCCCACCCCCAAGAATTATATATACCAACTCCTAGCTTGCTATACCTCACAGAAAAGGGAATATTCTGAGAAATGGCCATCTCGGACTTAGTCCATTTTTTTGGCCATTCAGTCTCACTATTTAAGGTCTCACTCATGCAGGTCCTGACCTTTGAAATGTTTACTAGACCGGCTATACTTTGTAGAGGTTGCTCCTGATTAAATCAATATATTAATTAGATGAGATCTTTTACTCCAAAAGACACATGCAAGGTTATGTTCACATGTTGTCTGTAGTTTCTTTCTTGGGAGCTTTAGCTGCAGAATACAAAAACACAACTTGTTCAGTGAATCTAAATATCTTGGCCATGTAATGTTGGCATCTATGTGTAATATGGTTACTATAATATAAAATGGCCTACTATTTACTGTATAGCCAGCACTTTCACAGTCTTATACAGTTCTTAGCAGTGCAATAAGTAATGTACTCTATGTGTAATGTACTACTGCAGATAATTCCAGTAAATCAGTTTGCAAAAGAAAGTCATGGTGTTTGTTGTATAAGGGTGTGTGTAAGCAAATATAATGAACACCATAGATTCATCTATGTTAACTTAAATTAATCTGTTGATGACAGTTTTAAATGCTTGATCAGCAGTGCATTCTTTGTTTAGGCAGTTTTAATATATCAGTTAGCCTGTTTTTAACTATTTCTAAATTTTTAATTGTTTCTATAATTGCATATATTTTCAGTATAAGTAAAATGTACTATAAATAAAACATCATAGGTATTAAGGTACATATACCAGTAAACATAGGTCATTTTGAAACAAAGATCTTCTGAAATGTCATGTGGTTTTCAAAATTATATTTGTAGTGGGACTTGGCTGATATTTAATAGACACATAAATCGTGTCAAAGATCACTGCCCTCTTTTATTTGTCTGCCTGCTTGCAGTATGGTTTGTTTTCCCTGTGTGATTGGGGTTTGTGTCCAGGTGTTACAGTTTCTTCTAAATAACATGGTAGTTAGATGACTGCTCTAAACTATTCATACAGTTGAAGTATTTACCCCTACCTCTTTGTCCTGCGTCTGTGTGAAAAATGGTCTTTGAAGTATCATTTTCATAATCTGGTGATACATAAATAAAATTAACTCTCTGCAAGGCTGATAAACTGCACCTCTCAGATAATTTGATAATGAATTCTTCCCTTGTAAAAAAAAAAAAAAAAAGAAAAAAAAACTTCAGTGTATTTATGTGTCAACATGTGACTTCTTCTAGAAGGTTAGTTCAAGTGTCCAGTGATCATCCTGTCCTCTTAATCTACTGTGCAGGTGAAAACAATAATTTTGCTGCAGAACTGCATAACTTGACTCATGGGTCCAGCAATGGAATAGATTTCTTTGTCCACTGCATGTTTCCACAACCAAAGAATTCTTATACACAACCTCTCTTATAAGAGAACACTTCCAGCCTCTGTAGTCCTTACAAGAAGTGTGAATACAACATTCATTCAAGTTTGCCTTTGGAACATGATATTTTCTAAAATGCTGTAGGGTGATACGATCTGTTCTTTGAGTCACTTAAACAGAGCCATAAATTGTGATTACATCGTTGTACATATTGACATTTCATCCTGCTAGATATGCTCTAAGCCAGCTTGCCACTCTTGGAAGATTCATAATGCAACACAGTATAATACAACTAGGAATCCCGAAGAGTAAGAGAAACAGTAACAAAAGGAAAAACAGAACAAGATGGCTGAAGGAGGGACAATGCAACACCGCAAACTCTGGCAGTATAGTGAAGTGTTATGCACTAACAGAACAACTTAGTAACACATGTAAATACGCTAGGAAAGAAGTTTTGAATATAGGTATCAATAAGCACAGAAGATAATGAGAAAGCATTTATGTTTATATACGAAAACAAATCAAACAACAATCCTAGACAAGCCTAGTATTTCAGAGGGCGAGTTTGGCATAATGCTTAAGGTCTTTACCTCACAGGGACAAGTTACAGGGTTTGATTTTTACCTGATATTGTTGGCTAGGCTTAAAATGGCCTAGTATTCACCTATGAGCCTATGAATATAAGGGAAAGGAAGAAAACGGGAAAGAAATTTGCAACTGTACTCAAGATACTAAGTTTGCCTTATTACATCATTAAACTCTCCGACATGCAAATTAATCATATCAGTAGCTACTTAGATATGCATAGCACTGTGGCATATACCTAGAAAAGACACTTTAAACAGATGTGTCTTCAGAAACGACATAGTTAGATCACAACAACTATCAATATTAAAAAACTCAGGAATAACCATTTACTACTACCAAAAAATGATAATTCTAAAGCAAATAGGCATGATATACATACTTCTCAACTGCCCCTGATTTTGCAGAATGCCCCTGGTTTCTGACAGTTAGCCAAATTCATGGTACATACAAAAAGACATTGCATTCATATAATAGAAATATTATATATATATATATATATATATTTATTGCTTTAAATTTGTTAAATGGATAAGCTTGAATAAATAAGATGCTTTTACAGCAAAGATCCAAACAGAAAAGACACTCAGATATGTTCTGAAATGCAAGAATACAGATAACAATACTATAATGGTGTACATTTAGATACACCTATTCATTATTACTACTAGTACTATAATGGTGTACATTTATACAGCACTATTCACTATGACTACTAATATTATAATGTACATTTAGCTAGCCCTATTCACTATTATTGCTAATAATATAATGGTGTATATTTAGATAGCCCTATTCATTATTGCTATTAATACTATATGGTGTACATTTAGAAAGCCCTGTTCAGTACTGCTACTAATATTATAATGGTGTACATTTAGATAGACCCATTCACTATTGCTACTAATACTATAATGGTGTACATTTAGATAGCCCTATTCACTATTACTACTAATACTATAATGGTGTACATTTAGATAGCCCTATTCAGTACTGCTACTAATATTATAATGGTGTACATTTAGATAGCCCCATTCACTCTTACTACTGATCGTATAATGGTATACATTTAGATAGCCCTGTTCAGTACTGCTACTAATATTATAATGGTGTACATGGTATACACTTAGACAGCCCTAGTCACTATTACTACTAATACTATAATGGTGTACATTTAGATAGCCTTATTCACTATTACTACTAATACTATAATGGTGTACATTTAGATAGCCCTATTCACTATTACTACTCATACTATAATGGTGTACATTTAGATAGCCTTATTCAATATTGCTAATACTATGGATTACTGTTGTCAATATGAAAAAAATGATGCAGTATTTCAAAAAAGAAGTGCAGCCAATAATAATCCAATGTATACATAATATAAGACATATTCTATTAATTTATAACATTAAGAAAACTGAAAATAGCAATATACATTTAAGACAAATTGTAGATAAGTATAAAAGTTAACAGAATGTGTAGCCATTGTATGGCTAACTTGCACAGTGGAATGAAACACCAATACACCTGCTTTATATGAAAAGAGTCATACTCCTAAATGCCTGCTTTGTATAATGATAGTCATACTCCTAAATGCTGATTTGTATGAAAAAAGTCATACTCCTAAATGCCTGCTTTGTATAAAGAGAGTTATACTCCTAAATGGTGCTTTGTATGAAAAGAGTCATAATCCTAAATGCCTGCTTTGTATAAAGAGTTATACTCCTAAATGCTGCTTTATATGGAAAGAGTCATACTCCTAAATGCCTGCTTTGTATAATGATAGTCATACTCCTAAATGCCTGCTTTGTATGAAAATAGTCATACTCCTAAATGCCTGCTTTGTATAATGATAGTCATACTCCTAAATGCTGATTTGTATGAAAAGAGTCATACTCCTAAATGCCTGCTTTGTATAAAGAGAGTTATACTCCTAAATGGTGCTTTGTATGAAAAGAGTCATACTCCTAAATGCTGCTTTCTTTGTATGAAGAGAGTCATACTCCTAAACGCCTGCTTTGTATGAAAAGAGTTATACTCCTAAATGCCTGCTTTGTATAAAGAGAATTATACTCCTAAATGCTGCTTTGTATGAAAAGAGTCATACTCCTAAATGCCTGCTTTGTATGAAAAGAGTCATACTCCTAAATGCATGATTTGTATAAAGAGAGTTATACTCCTAAATGCTGCTTTGTATGAAAAGAGTCATACTCCTAAATGTTGCTTTCTTTGTATGAAGAGAGTCATACTCCTAAATGCCT